>NC_064649.1:205242391-205392391 GCF_023864345.2 Schistocerca serialis cubense
TCGATCCAGATGCAATATCTGTGTTTCATGGTGAATGTGAAGGTCCAAGGGATACAGTAAACCTGCACTGGTGCATCGGAATCTAATACTGGTCTCCCAGGAGCCGCTCAAAGCACTAACTCTTTGAAGATTCACTCTTCTCGTACTTAAGTTGGCATTGTGCCTTTTGTATACAATCCCGATGCAATTTCTGTGTTTCATGGTCAATGTGAAAGTCCAAGGTATACAGCAAACCTGCACTGGTGCAGCGGAATCTTATACTAGTCTCCCAGGAGCCGGTCAAAACACAAATTCTGAGAAGATTTACTCTTTTTGTACTTAAGTCGTCATTGTGCCTTTTCTATTCAATCCCGTTGCAATTTCTGTGTTTCATGGTCAATGTGATGGTCCAAGGGATACAGTAAACCCGCACTGGTGCAATGGAAGCTAATACTGGTCTCCTAGGAGCCGCTCAAAGCACAAACCCTTAGAAGATTCACTCTTCTTGTACTTAAGTCGGCATTGTTAATTATGTATTCAATCCCGATGCAATATCTGTGTTTCATGGTCAATGTGAAGGTCCAAGGGATACAGTAAACCTGCACTGGTCCATAGGAATCTAATACTGATCTCCCAGGAGCAGCTCAAACCACAAACTCTTAGAAGATTCACTTTTCTTGTACTTAAGTAGGCATTGTGCATTAAGTATTCAATCCCGATGCAATTTCTGTGTTTAAAGGTCAATGTGAAGGACAAAGGGATAAAGCAAACTCACACTGGTGCATCGGAACTTAATATTGGTCTCCCAGGAGCCGCTCAAAGCACTAATTCTTAGAAGATTCACTTTTCTTGTACTTAAGTCGGCATTGTGCTTTTTGTATTCAATCACGATGCAATTTCTGTGTTTCATGGTCAATGTGAAAGTACAAGTGATACAGAATACCTCCACTGGTGCATCGGAATCTAATACCGGTCTCCCAGGAGCCGTTCAAAGCACAAACCCGTTGAAGATGCACTCTTCTTGTACTTATGACGGCGTTGTGCCTTTTGTGTTCACTCTCGAAGCAATTTCTGTGTCTCATGGTCAATGTGAAGGACCAAGCGATACAGTAACCCTGAACAAGTGCTGGTCTACCACCAGCCGCTCAAAAAACAAACTCTTAGAGGTTCACTCTTCTTATACTTACGTCGTCATTGTGTCTTTTGTATTCAATCCCGATGCAATTTCTGTGTTTCATGGTCATGTGAAGACCCAAGGGATACAGTAAACCTGTACTGGTGGATCGGAAGCTAATATTGGTCTCACAGCAGCTGCTCAAATGTACAAACTCTAAGAAGATTCACTCTTCTTGCACTTATGTCGGCATTGTGCATTTTGTATTCAATCCCGATGCAATTTCTGTGTTTCATGGTCAATGTGAAGGCTCAGGGGATATAATAATCTTGCACTGGTGCATCGGTATCTAATACTGGTCTCCCAGGAACCGCTCAAACACAAACTCTTAGAAGATTCTCTCTTCTTGTACTTTAGTCCTCATTGTGCACTTAGCATTCAACCCCAATGCTATTTCCGTGTTTCATGGTCAATACGAAGGTCCTAGGGATACGGTAAATCTGCACTGGAATATCGGTATCTAACATCGGTCTCCCAGGAGCCGCTCAGAGCACAAACACTTAGAAGATTCACTCTTCTTGTACTTAAGTCGACATTGTGCACTTTTGTATTCAATCCCGATGCCATTTCTGTGTTTCATGGTCAATGGGAAGGTCCAAGGTACACAGTAAACCTGCACCGGTGGATCGGAATCTGATACTAGTTTCCCAGGAGCCGCTCAACGCACAAACTCTTAGATGATTCTCTCTTCTTGCATTTAAGTCGGCATTATGCATTTTGCGTTCAATCCCAATGCAATTTCTGTTATTCATGGTCAATACGAAGGTCCAAGGAATACAGTAAACCTGCACTGGAGCATCGGAATCTAATACTGGTCTCCCAGGAGCCGTTCAAAACACAAACTCTTAGAAGATTCACTCTTCTTGTACTTAAGTCGGCATTGTGCCTTCTGTATTCAATCCCAATCCAATTTCTGTGATTCATGGTCAATGTGAATACCCAAGGGATACAGTAAACCTTGCACTGGTGGATCAGAATCTAATATTGGTCTCCCAGGAGCCGCTCGAAGTACAAACTCTAAGAAGATTCACTATTCTTACACTTAAGTCGGCATTGTGCATTTTGTATTCAATCCCGATGCAATTTCTGTGTTTCATGGTCAATGTGAAGACCCACGGGATACAGTAAACCCGTACTGGTGGATCGGAATCTAATATTGCTCTCCCAAGAGCCGCTTAGAAGCACAAACTCTAAGAAGATTGACTCTTCTTGTACTTAAGTCGGCATTGTGCCTTTTGTATTCAATCCCGATGCAATTATTGTGTTTCATGGTCAATGTGAAGCTTCAAGGGATACAGTAAACCCGCACTGGAGCATCGGAATCTATTACTGGTGTCCCAGTAATCGCTCAAAACACAAACTCTTAGAAGATTCACTCTTCTTGTACTTAAGTCGGCATGGCGCCTTTTGTATACAATCCCGATGCAATTTCTGTGCTTCATGATCATTGTGAAGGTCCATGGGTTACAGCAAAAATGCACTGGTGCGTCGGAATCTAATACTGGTCTCCCAGGAGCCGCTCAGAGCACAAACCCTTAGAACATTTACTCTTCTTGTACTTAAGTCGGCATTGTGCCTTTTGTATTCAAGCCCCATGCAATTTCTGTGATTCATGGTCAATGCGAAGGTCCAAGGGATACAGTAAACCAGCACTGATGCATCCTAATCTAATACTGGTCTCCCAGGAGCCGCTAAAAGCACAAACTCTTAGAAGATTCACTTCTTGTACTTAAGTCGGCATTGTGCTTTTTGTATTCACTCCCGATGCCATTTCTGTGTTTCATGGTCAATGGGAAAGTCCAAGGTACACAATAAACCTGCACCGGTGGATCTGAATCTGATACTGGTCTCCCAGGAGCCGCTCAAAGCACAAACCCGTTGAAGATGCAGTCTTCTTGTACTTATGACGGCATTGTGCCTCTTCTGTTCAATCCCGAAGCAATTTCTGTGTCTCATGGTCAATGAGAAGGACTAAGCGATACAGTAAACCTGCATAGGTGCTGGTCTCCCACCAGCTGTTCAAAAAACAAACTCTTAGGAAATCACTCTTCTTGTACATAAGTCGGCATTGTCCCTTTTGTATTCAATCCCGATGCAATTTCTGTGTTTCATGGTCAGTGTGAATACCCAAGGGATACAGTAAACCTTGCACTGGTGGATCGGAATCTGATATTACTCTCCCAGGAGCCGCTCAACGTACCAACTCTAAGAAGATTAACTATTCTTACACTCAAGTAGGAATTGTGCCTTTTGAATTCGATCCCGATGCAATTTCTGTATTTCATGGTCAATGTGAAGGTCCAAGGGATACAGTAAACCTGCACTGGTCCGTCGGAATCTAATACTGGTCACCCAGGAGCCGTTCAAAGCACAAACTCTTAGAAGATTCAGTCTTCTTGTGCTTAAATCGGCATTGTGCATTTTGCTTTCAATCCCGAAGTAATTTCTGTGTTTCATGATTAATGTGAAGGTCCAAGGGATACAGTAAACCTGCACTGGAGCATCGGAATCTAATACTTGCCTCCCAAGAGCTGCTCAAAGCACAAACTCTTAGAAGATTCACTCTTCTTGTACTTAAGTCCGCATTGTGCCTTTTGTATTCTATCCCGATGCATTTTCTGTGTTTCATGGTCAAAATGAAGGACCAAGGCATAAAGTAAACCTGCACTGGTGCATCGAAAACTAATACTGGTCTCCCAGGAACCACTCAAAGCACAAACTGTTAGAAGATTCAGAACTCTTGTACTTATGTCGGCATTGTGAATTTTGTATTCGATCCCGATGCAAATTCTGTGTTTCATGGTCAATGTGAAGGTCCGAGGGATACAGTAAACCTGCACTGGTCCATCGGAATCTAATACTGGTCTCCCAGGAGCCGTTAAAAGCACAAACTGTTAGAAGATTCACTTCTTGTATTTAAGTCGGCATTGTCCCTTTTGTATTCAATCCCGATGCAATTTCTCTGTTTCATGGTCAATGGGAAGGTCCAAAGCACACAGTAAACCGGCACCGGTGAATCGGAATCTGATACTGGTCTCCCAGGAGCCCCTCAATGCAAAAACCCGTTTAAGATGCACTCTTCTTGTACTTATGACGGCATTGTGCCTTTTCTGTTCAATCCCGAAGCAATTTCTGTGTCTCATGGTCAATGAGAAGGACTAAGCGATACAGTAAACCTGCACAGGTGCTGGTCTCACACCAGCTGTTCAAAAAACAAACTTTTAGAAGATCACTCTTCTTGTACTTAAGTCGGCATTGTTCCTTTTGTATTCAATCCCCATGCATTTTCTGTGTTTCATGGTCAATGTGAATACCTAAGGGATACAGTAAACCTTGCACTGGTGGACAGGAATCAAATATTGGTCTCCCAGGAGCCGCTCAAAGTACAAACTCTAAGAAGATTCACTATTCTTACACTTAAGTCGGCATTGTGCTTTTGTATTCAATTCCGATGCAATTTCTGTTATTCAAGGTCAATGTGAAAGTCCAAGGGATGCTGTAAACCTGCACTGGTGCACCGGAATCTATTACTGGTCTACCAGGAGCCACACAAAACACAAACTCTTAGAAGATTCGCTCTTCTTGTACTTAAGTTGGCATTATGCCTTTTGTATTCAATCCCGATGTATTTTCTGTGTTTCATTGTCAATGAGAAAGTCCAAGGGATACAGTAAACATGCACTGGTGCATCGGAATCTAATACTGGTCTCCCAGGAGCCGCTCAAAGCACAAACTCTTAGAAGATTCAGTCTTCTTGTACTTAAGTACGCATTGTGCCTTTTGTATTCGATCCCGATTCATTTTCTGGTTTTCATGGTCAAAATGAAGGACCAAGGCTTAACGTAAACCTGCACTGGTGCATCCTAACCTAATACTGATCTGCCAGGAACCGATCAAAGCACAAAAAGTTACAAGATTCAGAATTCTTGCACTTATGTCGGCATTGTGCATTTTGTATTCGATCCCGATGCAATTTCTGTGTTTCATGGTCAATGTGAAGACCCACGGGATACAGTAAACCTGCACTGGTGCATCGGAATCTAATACTGGTCTCCCAGGAGCCAATCAAAGCACAAACTCTTAGAACATTCACTCTTCTTGTGCTTAAGTCGGCATTGTGCATTTTGCATTCAATCCCGATGTAATTTCTGTGTTTCATGGTTAATGTGAAGGTCCAAGGGATACAGTAAACCTGCACTGATGCATCGGAATGTAATACTGGCCTCCCAGCAGCTGCTCAAAGCACAAACTCTTAGAAGATTCACTCTTCTTGTACTTAAGTACGCATTGTGCCTTTTGTATTCTATCCCGATGCGTTTTCTGCGTTTCATGGTCAAAATGAATGACCAAGGCATAAAGTAAACCTGCACTGGTGCATCGTACACTAATACCGGTCTCCCATGTGCCGCTCAAAGCACAAACTGTTAGAAGATTCAGTATTCTTGTACTTTAGTCGGCATTGTACCCTTTGTATTCAATCCCGATGCAATATCTGTGTTTCATGGTGAATATGAAAGTCCAAGGGATACAGTAAACATGCACTGGTGCATCGGAATCTAATACTGGTCTCCCAGGAACCGTTCAAATCACAAATTCTTAGAAGATTCACTCTTTTTGTACCTAAGTCGTCATTATGCTTTTTCTATTCAATCCCGATGCAATTTCTGTGTTTCATGATCAATGTGAAGGTCCAAGGGATACAGTAAACCCGCACTGATGCATCGGAAGCTAATACTGGTCTCCCAGGAGCCGCTCAAATCACAAACTCTTAGAAGATTCAATTTTCTTGTACTTAAGTCGGCATTGTGCCTTTTGTATTCAATCCCGATGCAATTATTGTGTTTCATGGTCAATGTGAAGCTTCAAGGGATACAGTAAACCCGCACTGGAGCATCGGAATCTATTACTGGTGTCCCAGTAATCGCTCAAAACACAAACTCTTAGAAGATTCACTCTTCTTGTACTTAAGTCGGCATGGCGCCTTTTGTATACAATCCCGATGCAATTTCTGTGCTTCATGATCATTGTGAAGGTCCATGGGTTACAGCAAAAATGCACTGGTGCATCGGAATCTAATACTGGTCTCCCAGGAGCCGCTCAGAGCACAAACCCTTAGAACATTTACTCTTCTTGTACTTAAGTCGGCATTGTGCCTTTTGTATTCAAGCCCCATGCAATTTCTGTGATTCATGGTCAATGCGAAGGTCCAAGGGATACAGTAAACCAGCACTGATGCATCCTAATCTAATACTGGTCTCCCAGGAGCCGCTAAAAGCACAAACTCTTAGAAGATTCACTTCTTGTACTTAAGTCGGCATTGTGCTTTTTGTATTCACTCCCGATGCCATTTCTGTGTTTCATGGTCAATGGGAAAGTCCAAGGTACAGAATAAACCTGCACCGGTGGATCTGAATCTGATACTGGTCTCCCAGGAGCCGCTCAAAGCACAAACCCGTTGAAGATGCAGTCTTCTTGTACTTATGACGGCATTGTGCCTCTTCTGTTCAATCCCGAAGCAATTTCTGTGTCTCATGGTCAATGAGAAGGACTAAGCGATACAGTAAACCTGCATAGGTGCTGGTCTCCCACCAGCTGTTCAAAAAACAAACTCTTAGGAATTCACTCTTCTTGTACATAAGTCGGCATTGTCCCTTTTGTATTCAATCCCGATGCAATTTCTGTGTTTCATGGTCAGTGTGAATACCCAAGGGATACAGTAAACCTTGCACTGGTGGATCGGAATCTGATATTACTCTCCCAGGAGCCGCTCAACGTACCAACTCTAAGAAGATTAACTATTCTTACACTCAAGTCGGCATTGTGCATTTTGTATTCAATCCCGATGCAATTTCTATGTTTCATGATCAATGTGAACACCCACGGGATACAGTAAACCCGTACTGGTGGATCGGAATCTAATATTGCTCTCCCAGGAGCCGCTTAAAAGCAAAAACTCTAAGAAGTTTGACTCTTCTTGTACTTAAGTCGGCATTGTGCATTTTGATTTCAATCCCGATGCTATTTCTGTGTTTCATGGTCAATGTGAAGGTTCAAGGGATATAATAAACCTGCACTGGTGCATCGCTATCTAATACTGGTCTCCCAGGAGCCGCTCATCGCACAAACTCTTAGAAGATTCTCTCTTCTTGTACTTAAGTCGGCATAATGCATTTTGCATTCAATCCCAATGCAATTTCTGTGTTTCATGGTCAATACGAAGGTCAAAGGGATACAGTAAACCTGCACTGGAGCATCGGAATCTAATACTGGTCTCCCAGGTACCGCTCAGAGCACAAACTCTTAGAAGATTCATTCTTCTTTTACTTAAGTCGGCATTGTGCCTTTTGCATTCAGTCCCGATGCCATTTCTGTGTTTCATGGTCAATGGGAAGGTCCAAGGTACACAGTAAACCGGCACCGGTGGATCGGAATCTGATACTGGTCTCCCAGGAGCCGCTCAAAGCACAAACCCGTTGAAGATGCACTCTTCTTGTACTTACGACGGCATTGTTCCTTTTGTGTTCAATCCCGAAGCAATTTCTGTGTCTTATTGTCAATGTGAAGGACTAAGTGATACAGTAAACCTGCACAGGTGCTGGTCCCCCACCAGCTGTTCAAAAAACAAACTCTTAGAAGATCACTCTTCTTGTACTTAAGCCCGCATTGTGCCTTTTGTATTCAATCCCGATGCAATTTCTGTCTTTCATGGTCAATGTGAATACCTAAGGGATACAGTAAACCTTGCACTGGTGGATCGGAATCTAATATTGGTCTCCCAGGAGCCGCTCAAAGTACAAACTCTAAGTAGATTCACTATTCTTACACTTAAGTCGGCACTGTGCCTTTTGTATTCAATCCCGATGCAATTTCTGTGTATCATGGTCAATGCGAAGACCCACGGGATACAGTAAACCCGTACTGGTGGATCGGAATCTAATATTGCTCTCCCAGGAGCCTCTTAAAAGCACAAACTCTAAGAAGATTGACTCTTCTTGTACTTAAGTCGGCATTGTGCCTTTTGAATTCGACCCCGATGCAATTTCTGTGTTTCATGGTCAATGCCAAGGTCCAAGGGATACAGTAAACCTGCACTGGTCCATCGGAATCTAATACTGGTCACCCAGGAGCCGTTCAAAGCACAAACTCTTAGAAGATTCACTCTTCTTGTGCTTAAGTCGGCATTGTGCATTTTGCATTCAATCCCGAAGTAATTTCTGTGTTTAAAGGTCAATGTGAAAGTACAAGGGATACAGTAAACCTGCTCTGGCGTATCCTAATCTAATACTGGTCTCCCAGGAGCCGCTCAAAGCACAAACTGTTAAAGGATTCAGAATTCTTGTACTTAAGTCGGCATTGTGCCTTTTGAATTCGATCCCGATGCAATTTCTGTATTTCATGGTCAATGTGAAGGTCCAAGGGATACAGTAAACCTGCACTGGTCCGTCGGAATCTAATACTGGTCACCCAGGAGCCGTTCAAAGCACAAACTCTTAGAAGATTCAGTCTTCTTGTGCTTAAATCGGCATTGTGCATTTTGCATTCAATCCCGAAGTAATTTCTGTGTTTCATGATTAATGTGAAGGTCCAAGGGATACAGTAAACCTGCACTGGAGCATCGGAATCTAATACTTGCCTCCCAAGAGCTGCTCAAAGCACAAACTCTTAGAAGATTCACTCTTCTTGTACTTAAGTCCGCATTGTGCCTTTTGTATTCTATCCCGATGCATTTTCTGTGTTTCATGGTCAAAATGAAGGACCAAGGCATAAAGTAAACCTGCACTGGTGCATCGAAAACTAATACTGGTCTCCCAGGAACCACTCAAAGCACAAACTGTTAGAAGATTCAAAATTCTTGTACTTATGTCGGCATTGTGACTTTTGTATTCGATCCCGATGCAAATTCTGTGTTTCATGGTCAATGTGAAGGTCCGAGGGATACAGTAAACCTGCACTGGTCCATCGGAATCTAATACTGGTCTCCCAGGAGCCGTTAAAAGCACAAACTGTTAGAAGATTCACTTCTTGTATTTAAGTCGGCATTGTCCCTTTTGTATTCAATCCCGATGCAATTTCTCTGTTTCATGGTCAATGGGAAGGTCCAAAGCACACAGTAAACCGGCACCGGTGAATTGGAATCTGATACTGGTCTCCCAGGAGCCCCTCAAAGCAAAAACCCGTTGAAGATGCACTCTTCTTGTACTTATGACGGCATTGTGCCTTTTCTGTTCAATCCCGAAGCAATTTCTGTGTCTCATGGTCAATGAGAAGGACTAAGCGATACAGTAAACCTGCACAGGTGCTGGTCTCACACCAGCTGTTCAAAAAACAAACTTTTAGAAGATCACTCTTCTTGTACTTAAGTCGGCATTGTTCCTTTTGTATTCAATCCCCATGCATTTTCTGTGTTTCATGGTCAATGTGAATACCTAAGGGATACAGTAAACCTTGCACTGGTGGACAGGAATCAAATATTGGTCTCCCAGGAGCCGCTCAAAGTACAAACTCTAAGAAGATTCACTATTCTTACACTTAAGTCGGCATTGTGCTTTTGTATTCAATCCCGATGCAATTTCTGTTATTCAAGGTCAATGTGAAAGTCCAAGGGATGCTGTAAACCTGCACTGGTGCACCGGAATCTATTACTGGTCTACCAGGAGCCACACAAAACACAAACTCTTAGAAGATTCGCTCTTCTTGTACTTATGTTGGCATTATGCCTTTTGTATTCAATCCCGATGTATTTTCTGTGTTTCATTGTCAATGAGAAAGTCCAAGGGATACAGTAAACATGCACTGGTGCATCGGAATCTAATACTGGTCTCCCAGGAAACGCACAAAACACAAATTCTTAGAAGATTCACTCTTTTGCACTTATGTCGTCATTGTGCCTTTTCTATTCAATCCCGATGCAATTTCTGTGTTTCATGGTGAATATGAAGGTCCTAGGGATACAGTAAACCTCCACTGGTGGATCGGAATCTAATATTGGTCTCCTAGGAGCCGCTCAAAGCACTAACTCTTAGACGATTCAGTCTTCTTGTACTAAAGTCGTCATTGTGCATTTTCTATTCAATCCCGATGCAATTTCTGTGCTTCATGGTCAATGTGATGGTCCAAGGGATACAGTAAACTTGCACTGGTACATCGAAATCTAATACTGGTCTCCCAGGAGCCGCTCAAAGCACAAACTCTTAGAAGATTCAGTCTTCTTGTACTTAAGTACGCATTGTGCCTTTTGTATTCGATCCCGATTCATTTTCTGGTTTTCATGGTCAAAATGAAGGACCAAGGCATAACGTAAACCTGCACTGGTGCATCCTAACCTAATACTGATCTGCCAGGAACCGTTCAAAGCACAAAAAGTTACAAGATTCAGAATTCTTGCACTTATGTCGGCATTGTGCATTTTGTATTCGATCCCGATGCAATTTCTGTGTTTCATGGTCAATGTGAAGACCCACGGGATACAGTAAACCTGCACTTGTGCATCGGAATCTAATACTGGTCTCCCAGGAGCCAATCAAAGCACAAACTCTTAGAACATTCACTCTTCTTGTGCTTAAGTCGGCATTGTGCATTTTGCATTAAATCCCGATGTAATTTCTGTGTTTCATGGTTAATGTGAAGGTCCAAGGGATTCAGTAAACCTGCACTGATGCATCGGAATGTAATACTGGCCTCCCAGCAGCTGCTCAAAGCACAAACTCTTAGAAGATTCACTCTTCTTGTACTTAAGTACGCATTGTGCCTTTTGTATTCTATCCCGATGCGTTTTCTGCGTTTCATGGTCAAAATGAATGACCAAGGCATAAAGTAAACCTGCACTGGTGCATCGTACACTAATACCGGTCTCCCATGTGCCGCTCAAAGCACAAACTGTTACAAGATTCAGTATTCTTGTACTTTAGTCGGCATTGTACCCTTTGTTTTCAATCCCGATGCAATATCTGTGTTTCATGGTGAATATGAAAGTCCAAGGGATACAGTAAACATGCACTGGTGCATCGGAATCTAATACTGGTCTCCCAGGAACCGTTCAAATCACAAATTCTTAGAAGATTCACTCTTTTTGTACCTAAGTCGTCATTATGCTTTTTCTATTCAATCCCGATGCAATTTCTGTGTTTCATGATCAATGTGAAGGTCCAAGGGATACAGTAAACCCGCACTGATGCATCGGAAGCTAATACTGGTCTCCCAGGAGCCGCTCAAATCACAAACTCTTAGAAGATTCAATTTTCTTGTACTTAAGTCGGCATTGTGCCTTTTGTATTCAATCCCGATGCAATTATTGTGTTTCATGGTCAATGTGAAGCTTCAAGGGATACAGTAAACCCGCACTGGAGCATCGGAATCTATTACTGGTGTCCCAGTAATCGCTCAAAACACAAACTCTTAGAAGATTCACTCTTCTTGTACTTAAGTCGGCATGGCGCCTTTTGTATACAATCCCGATGCAATTTCTGTGCTTCATGATCATTGTGAAGGTCCATGGGTTACAGCAAAAATGCACTGGTGCATCGGAATCTAATACTGGTCTCCCAGGAGCCGCTCAGAGCACAAACCCTTAGAACATTTACTCTTCTTGTACTTAAGTCGGCATTGTGCCTTTTGTATTCAAGCCCCATGCAATTTCTGTGATTCATGGTCAATGCGAAGGTCCAATGGATACAGTAAACCAGCACTGATGCATCCTAATCTAATACTGGTCTCCCAGGAGCCGCTAAAAGCACAAACTCTTAGAAGATTCACTTCTTGTACTTAAGTCGGCATTGTGCTTTTTGTATTCACTCCCGATGCCATTACTGTGTTTCATGGTCAATGGGAAAGTCCAAGGTACACAATAAACCTGCACCGGTGGATCTGAATCTGATACTGGTCTCCCAGGAGCCGCTCAAAGCACAAACCCGTTGAAGATGCAGTCTTCTTGTACTTATGACGGCATTGTGCCTCTTCTGTTCAATCCCGAAGCAATTTCTGTGTCTCATGGTCAATGAGAAGGACTAAGCGATACAGTAAACCTGCATAGGTGCTGGTCTCCCACCAGCTGTTCAAAAAACAAACTCTTAGGAAATCACTCTTCTTGTACATAAGTCGGCATTGTCCCTTTTGTATTCAATCCCGATGCAATTTCTGTGTTTCATGGTCAGTGTGAATACCCAAGGGATACAGTAAACCTTGCACTGGTGGATCGGAATCTGATATTACTCTCCCAGGAGCCGCTCAACATACCAACTCTAAGAAGATTAACTATTCTTACACTCAAGTCGGCATTGTGCATTTTGTATTCAATCCCGATGCAATTTCTATGTTTCATGATCAATGTGAACACCCACGGGATACAGTAAACCCGTACTGGTGGATCGGAATCTAATATTGCTCTCCCAGGAGCCGCTTAAAAGCAAAAACTCTAAGAAGTTTGACTCTTCTTGTACTTAAGTCGGCATTGTGCATTTTGATTTCAATCCCGATGCTATTTCTGTGTTTCATGGTCAATGTGAAGGTTCAAGGGATATAATAAACCTGCACTGGTGCATCGGTATCTAATACTGGTCTCCCAGGAGCCGCTAAAACACAAACTCTTAGAAAATTCACTTCTTCTACTTAAGTCGGCATTGTGCCCTTTGTTTTCAATCCCGATGCCATTTCTGTGTTTCATGGTCAATGGGAAAGTCCAAGGTACACAGTAAACCTGCACCGGTGGATCGGAATCTGATACTGGTCTCCCAGGAGCCGCTCATCGCACAAACTCTTAGAAGATTCTCTCTTCTTGTACTTAAGTCGGCATAATGCATTTTGCATTCAATCCCAATGCAATTTCTGTGTTTCATGGTCAATACGAAGGTCAAAGGGATACAGTAAACCTGCACTGGAGCATCGGAATCTAATACTGGTCTCCCAGGTACCGCTCAGAGCACAAACTCTTAGAAGATTCATTCTTCTTTTACTTAAGTCGGCATTGTGCCTTTTGCATTCAGTCCCGATGCCATTTCTGTGTTTCATGGTCAATGGGAAGGTCCAAGGTACACAGTAAACCGGCACCGGTGGATCGGAATCTGATACTGGTCTCCCAGGAGCCGCTCAAAGCACAAACCCGTTGAAGATGCACTCTTCTTGTACTTACGACGGCATTGTGCCTTTTGTGTTCAATCCCGAAGCAATTTCTGTGTCTTATTGTCAATGTGAAGGACTAAGTGATACAGTAAACCTGCACAGGTGCTGGTCCCCCACCAGCTGTTCAAAAAACAAACTCTTAGAAGATCACTCTTCTTGTACTTAAGCCCGCATTGTGCCTTTTGTATTCAATCCCGATGCAATTTCTGTCTTTCATGGTCAATGTGAATACCTAAGGGATACAGTAAACCTTGCACTGGTGGATCGGAATCTAATATTGGTCTCCCAGGAGCCGCTCAAAGTACAAACTCTAAGTAGATTCACTATTCTTACACTTAAGTCGGCACTGTGCCTTTTGTATTCAATCCCGATGCAATTTCTGTGTATCATGGTCAATGCGAAGACCCACGGAATACAGTAAACCCGTACTGGTGGATCGGAATCTAATATTGTTCTCCCAGGAGCCTCTTAAAAGCACAAACTCTAAGAAGATTGACTCTTCTTGTACTTAAGTCGGCATTGTGCCTTTTGAATTCGATCCCGATGCAATTTCTGTGTTTCATGGTCAATGCCAAGGTCCAAGGGATACAGTAAACCTGCACTGGTCCATCGGAATCTAATACTGGTCACCCAGGAGCCGTTCAAAGCACAAACTCTTAGAAGATTCACTCTTCTTGTGCTTAAGTCGGCATTGTGCATTTTGCATTCAATCCCGAAGTAATTTCTGTGTTTAAAGGTCAATGTGAAAGTACAAGGGATACAGTAAACCTGCTCTGGCGTATCCTAATCTAATACTGGTCTCCCAGGAGCCGCTCAAAGCACAAACTGTTAAAGGATTCAGAATTCTTGTACTTAAGTCGGCATTGTGCCTTTTGAATTCGATCCCGACGCAATTTCTGTATTTCATGGTCAATGTGAAGGTCCAAGGGATACAGTAAACCTGCACTGGTCCGTCGGAATCTAATACTGGTCACCCAGGAGCCGTTCAAAGCACAAACTCTTAGAAGATTCAGTCTTCTTGTGCTTAAATCGGCATTGTGCATTTTGCTTTCAATCCCGAAGTAATTTCTGTGTTTCATGATTAATGTGAAGGTCCAAGGGATACAGTAAACCTGCACTGGAGCATCGGAATCTAATACTTGCCTCCCAAGAGCTGCTCAAAGCACAAACTCCTAGAAGATTCACTCTTCTTGTACTTAAGTCCGCATTGTGCCTATTGTATTCTATCCCGATGCATTTTCTGTGTTTCATGGTCAAAATGAAGGACCAAGGCATAAAGTAAACCTGCACTGGTGCATCGAAAACTAATACTGGTCTCCCAGGAACCACTCAAAGCACAAACTGTTAGAAGATTCAGAATTCTTGTACTTATGTCGTCATTGTGACTTTTGTATTCGATCCCGATGCAAATTCTGTGTTTCATGGTCAATGTGAAGGTCCGAGGGATACAGTAAACCTGCACTGGTCCATTGGAATCTAATACTGGTCTCCCAGGAGCCGTTAAAAGCACAAACTGTTAGAAGATTCACTTCTTGTATTTAAGTCGGCATTGTCCCTTTTGTATTCAATCCCGATGCAATTTCTCTGTTTCATGGTCAATGGGAAGGTCCAAAGCACACAGTAAACCGGCACCGGTGAATCGGAAACTGATACTGGTCTCCCAGGAGCCCCTCAAAGCAAAAACCCGTTGAAGATGCACTCTTCTTGTACTTATGACGGCATTGTGCCTTTTCTGTTCAATCCCGAAGCAATTTCTGTGTCTCATGGTCAATGAGAAGGACTAAGCGATACAGTAAACCTGCACAGGTGCTGGTCTCACACCAGCTGTTCAAAAAACAAACTTTTAGAAGATCACTCTTCTTGTACTTAAGTCGGCATTGTTCCTTTTGTATTCAATCCCCATGCATTTTCTGTGTTTCATGGTCAATGTGAATACCTAAGGGATACAGTAAACCTTGCACTGGTGGACAGGAATCAAATATTCGTCTCCCAGGAGCCGCTCAAAGTACAAACTCTAAGAAGATTCACTATTCTTACACTTAAGTCGGCATTGTGCTTTTGTATTCAATCCCGATGCAATTTCTGTTATTCAAGGTCAATGTGAAAGTCCAAGGGATGCTGTAAACCTGCACTGGTGCACCGGAATCTATTACTGGTCTACCAGGAGCCACACAAAACACAAACTCTTAGAAGATTCGCTCTTCTTGTACTTAAGTTGGCATTATGCCTTTTGTATTCAATCCCGATGTATTTTCTGTGTTTCATTGTCAATGAGAAAGTCCAAGGGATACAGTAAACATGCACTGGTGCATCGGAATCTAATACTGGTCTCCCAGGAAACGCACAAAACACAAATTCTTAGAAGATTCACTCTTTTGCACTTATGTCGTCATTGTGCCTTTTCTATTCAATCCCGATGCAATTTCTGTGTTTCATGGTGAATATGAAGGTCCTAGGGATACAGTAAACCTCCACTGGTGGATCGGAATCTAATATTGGTCTCCTAGGAGCCGCTCAAAGCACTAACTCTTAGACGATTCAGTCTTCTTGTACTAAAGTCGTCATTGTGCATTTTCTATTCAATCCCGATGCAATTTCTGTGCTTCATGGTCAATGTGATGGTCCAAGGGATACAGTAAACTTGCACTGGTACATCGAAATCTAATACTGGTCTCCCAGGAGCCGCTCAAAGCACAAACTCTTAGAAGATTCAGTCTTCTTGTACTTAAGTACGCATTGTGCCTTTTGTATTCGATCCCGATTCATTTTCTGGTTTTCATGGTCAAAATGAAGGACCAAGGCATAACGTAAACCTGCACTGGTGCATCCTAACCTAATACTGATCTGCCAGGAACCGTTCAAAGCACAAAAAGTTACAAGATTCAGAATTCTTGCACTTATGTCGGCATTGTGCATTTTGTATTCGATCCCGATGCAATTTCTGTGTTTCATGGTCAATGTGAAGACCCACGGGATACAGTAAACCTGCACTGGTGCATCGGAATCTAATACTGGTCTCCCAGGAGCCAATCAAAGCACAAACTCTTAGAACATTCACTCTTCTTGTGCTTAAGTCGGCATTGTGCATTTTGCATTCAATCCCGATGTAATTTCTGTGTTTCATGGTTAATGTGAAGGTCCAAGGGATACAGTAAACCTGCACTGATGCATCGGAATGTAATACTGGCCTCCCAGCAGCTGCTCAAAGCACAAACTCTTAGAAGATTCACTCTTCTTGTACTTAAGTACGCATTGTGCCTTTTGTATTCTATCCCGATGCGTTTTCTGCGTTTCATGGTCAAAATGAATGACCAAGGCATAAAGTAAACCTGCACTGGTGCATCGTACACTAATACCGGTCTCCCATGTGCCGCTCAAAGCACAAACTGTTAGAAGATTCAGTATTCTTGTACTTTAGTCGGCATTGTACCCTTTGTATTCAATCCCGATGCAATATCTGTGTTTCATGGTGAATATGAAAGTCCAAGGGATACAGTAAACATGCACTGGTGCATCGGAATCTAATACTGGTCTCCCAGGAACCGTTCAAATCACAAATTCTTAGAAGATTCACTCTTTTTGTACCTAAGTCGTCATTATGCTTTTTCTATTCAATCCCGATGCAATTTCTGTGTTTCATGATCAATGTGAAGGTCCAAGGGATACAGTAAACCCGCACTGATGCATCGGAAGCTAATACTGGTCTCCCAGGAGCCGCTCAAATCACAAACTCTTAGAAGATTCAATTTTCTTGTACTTAAGTCGTCATTGTGCCTATTGTATTCGATCCCGACGCAATATCTGTGTTTCATGGTGAATGTGAAGCTCCAAGGGATACAGTAAACCTGCACTGGTCCATCGGAATCTAACACTGGTCTCCCAGGAGCCGCTCAAAACACAAACTCTTAGGAGATTCACTCTTCTTGTACTTAAGTACGCATTGTGCCTTTTGCATTCTATCCCGATGCATTTTCTGTGTTTCATGGTCAAAATGAAGGATCAAGGCATAAAGTAAACCTGCACTGGTGCATCGGAATCTAATACTGGTGTCCCAGGAGCGGCTCAAAGCTCCAACTCTTAGAAGATTCACTCTTCTTTTACTTAAGTCTCGTAGGAGCCGCTCAAACAACAAACTCTTAGAAGATTCACACTTGTTGTACTTAAGTCGGCATTGTGCATTTCGTATTCAATCCTGATGCAATTTCTATGCTTCATGGTCAATTCGAAGGTCCATGGGATACAGTAAACGTTCACTGGTGCCTCGGAAGCTAATAGTGGTTTCCCAGGAGCCTCTCAAAGCACAAACCCTTAGAAGATTCACTCTTCTGGTACTTAAGTCGGCATTGTGCCTTCTGTATACTATCCCGTTGCGATATCTGTCTTTCATGGTCAATGTGAAGGTTCAAGGGATGCAGTATACCTGTACTGGTCTATCAGAATCTAATACTGGTCGCCCAGGAGGCGCTCATAGCACAAACTCTTAGAAGATTCACTCTTCTTGTACTTAAGTACGCATTGTGCCTTTTGTATTCTATCCCGATGCATTTTCTGTGTTTCATGGTCAAAATGAAGGACCAAGGCCTAAAGTAAACCTGCACTGATGCATCGTAAACTAATACTGGTCTCCCAGGAACCGCTCAAAGTACAAACTCTACGAAGATTCACTATTCTTACACTTAAGTCGGCATTGTGCTTTTTCTATTGAATCCCGATGCAATTTCTGTGTTTCATGGTCAATGTGAAGACCCACGGGATACAGTAAACCCGTACTGGTGGATCGGAATCTATTATTGTTCTGACAGGAGCCGCTTAAAAGCACAAACTCTAAGAAGATCCACTCTTCTTGTACTTAAGTCGGCATTGCGCCTTTTGTATTTAATCCCGATGTAATTTCTGTGCTCCATGATCAATGTGAAGGTCCATGGGTTACAGTAAACCTGCACTGATGCATCGGAATGTAATACTGGTCTCCTAGGAGCCGCTCAGAGCACAAACCCTTAGAACATTTACTCTTCTTGTACTTAAGTCGCCATTGTGACTTTTGTATTCAATCCCCATGCAATTTCTGTGTTTCAAGGTCAATGTGAAGGTCCAAGGGACACAGTAAACCTGCACTGGTCCGTCGGAATCTAATACTATTCGTCCAGGAGCCGCTCAAAGCACAAACTCTTAGAAGATTCACTCTTCTTGTGCTTAAGTCGGCATTGTGCATTTTGTATTCAATTCAGATGCAATTTCTGTGTTTCATGGTTAATGTAATGGTCCAAGGGATACAGTAAACCTACACTGGTGTATCGGAATCTAATACTGGTCTCCCAGGAGCCGCTCAAAGCACAAACTCTTAGAAGATTCAGTCTTCTTAGACTTAAGTACACATGTGCCTCTTGTATTCGATCCCCATTCATTTTCTGTTTATCATGGTCAAAATGAACGACCAAGGCATAACGTAATCCTGCACTGGTGCATCCTAATCTAATACTGGTCTTCCAGGAGCCGCTCAAAGCACAAACTGTTTGAAGATTCAGAATTCATGTACTTAAGTCGGCATTGTGAATTTTGAATTCGATCCCGATGCAATTTCTTTGTTTCATGGTCAATGTGAAAGTCCAAGGGATACAGTGGACCTGCACTGGTCCGTCGGAATCTAATACTGGTCTCCCAGGAGCCGCTCAGAGCACAAACCCGTAGAACATTTACTCTTCTTGTACTTAAGTCGCCATTGCGCCTTTTGTATTCAATCCCCATGCAATTTCTGTGATTCATGGTCAATGTGAAAGTCCAAGGGATTCAGTAAACCTGCACTGGTCCATCGGAATCTAATACTTGTCTCCCAGGAGCCGCTCAGAGCACAAACTCTAAGAAGATTGACTCTTCTTGTAATTAAGTCGGCATTGCGCCTTTTGTATTCAATCCCGATGCAGAATCTGTTTATCATGATGAATGTGAAGGTCCAAGGGATACAGTAAACTTGCACTGGTGCATCGGAATCAAATATTGGTCTCCCAGGAGCCACTCAAAGCACTAACTCTTAGAAGATTCACTCTTCGTGTACTTAAATTGGCATTCTGCCTTTTCTATTCAATCCCGATGCAATTTCTGTGTTTCATGGTCAATGTGAAGGTATAAGTGATTCAGTAAACATGCACTGGTCCATCGGAATCTAATACTGGTCTCCCAGGAGCCGCTCAAAGCACAAGCTATTACAAGATTTAGAATTCTTGTACTTAAGCCGGCATTGTGCCTTTTGTATTCGATCCCGATGCAATTTCAGTGTTTCATGGTCAATGTGAAGGTCCAAGGGATACAGTAAACCTGCACTGCTGCATGGGAATCTAATACTGGTCTCCCAGAAGCCGCTCAAAGCACAAACTCTTATAAGACTCACTCTTCTTAAACTTAAGTCGGCATTATGCCTTTTGTATTCAATCCCCATGCAGGGTATATTCTTCATGGTCAATGATAAGGTCCAAGGAATGCAGTAAACGTGCACTGGTGCATCGTAATCTGATACTGGTCTCCCAGGAGCCGCTCAAAACACAAACCCTTAGAAGATTCGTTCTTCTTGTACTTAATTCGGCATTGTGCATTTTGTATTCGAACCCGATGCAATTTCTGTGCTTCGTGGTCAATGTGAAGGACCGAGGCATAAAGTAAAGCTGCACTGGTACATCTGATTCTAATACTGGTCTCCCAGGAGCCGCTCAAAGCAGAAACAGTTAGAAGATTCACTCTTCGTGTACTTAAGTCGGCATTGTGCCTTTTGTATTCAGTCCCGATGTAAAATATGTGTTTCATGGTCAATGTGAAGGTCCAAGGGATACTGAAAACCTGCACTGGTGCATCTGAATCTAATACTGGTCTCCCAGAAGCCGCTCAAATCACAAACTCTTAGAAGATTCACTCTACTTGTACTTAATTCGGCATTGTGCCTTTTGTATTCAATCACATCGCAATTTCTGAATTTCATGCCCAACGTGATGGTTTAAGGGATACAATAAACATGCACTGGTGCATCGGAATCTAATACTGGTCTCCCTGGAGCCGCTCAAAGCACAAAACCTTAGAAGATTCACTCTTCTTGTACTTAAGTCCTCATTGTGTCTCTTGTATTCAATCCCGATGCAATTTCTGTGTTTCATGGTCAATGTGAAGGCTCAAGGGATATAATAAACCTGCACTGGTGCATCGGTATCTAATACTGGTCTCCCAGGAGCCGCTCAACGCACAAACAATTCGAAAATTCTCACTTCTTGTACTTAAGTTGGCATTATGCGTTTTCCATTCACTCCCAATGCAATTTCTGTGTTTCATGGTCAATGCGAAGAACCAAGGGATACAGTAAACCAGCACTGATGCATCCTAATCTAATACTGGTCTCCCAGGAGCCGCTCAAAGCACAAACTGTTAAAGGATTCAGAATTCTTGTACTTATGTCGGCATTGTGCCTTTTGTATACAATCCCGATGCAATTTCTGTGCTTCATGATCAATGTGAAGGTCCATGGGTTACAGCAAACCTGCACTGGTGCATCGGAATCTAATACTGGTCTCCCAGAAGCCGCTCAGAGCACAAAACCTTCGAACATTTACTCTTCTTGTTCTTAAGTCGGCATTGTGCCTTTTGTATTCAAACCCCATGCAATTTCTGTGATTCATGGTCAATGCGAAGGTCCAAGGGATACAGTAAACCAGCACTGATGCATCCTAATCTAATACTGGTCTCCCAGGAGCCGCTCAAAGCACAAACTGTTAAAGGATTCAGAATTCTTGTACTTATGTCGGCATTGTGCCTTTTGTATTCGATCGCGATGCAAATTCTGTGTTTCATGGTCAATGTGAAGGTCCAAGGGATACAGTAAACCTACACTGGTCCATCTGAATCCAATACTGGTCACCCAGGAGCCGTTCAAAGCACAAACTCTTAGAAGATTCACTCTTCTTGTGCTTTAGTCGGCATTGTGCATTTTGCATTCAATCCCGATGTAATTTCTGTGTTTCATGGTTAATGTGAAGGTCCAAGGGAAACTGTAAACCTGCACCGGTGGATCGGAATCTGATACTGGTCTCCCAGGAACCGCTCAAAGCACAAACTCTTAGGAGGTTCAGAATTCTTGTACTTAAGTCGGCATTGTGACTTTTGTATTCGATCCCGATGCAATTTCTGTGTTTCATGGTCAATTTGAAGGTCCAAGGGATACAGTAAACCTGCACTGGTCCATCGGAATCTAATACTGGTCTCCCAGGAGCCGCTAAAACACAAACTCTTAGAAAATTCACTTCTTCTACTTAAGTCGGCATTGTGCCCTTTGTTTTCAATCCCGATGCCATTTCTGTGTTTCATGGTCAATGGGAAAGTCCAAGGTACACAGTAAACCTGCACCGGTGGATCGGAATCTGATACTGGTCTCCCAGGAGCCGCTCATCGCACAAACTCTTAGAAGATTCTCTCTTCTTGTACTTAAGTCGGCATAATGCATTTTGCATTCAATCCCAATGCAATTTCTGTGTTTCATGGTCAATACGAAGGTCCAAGGGATACAGTAAACCTGCACTGGAGCATCGGAATCTAATACTGGTCTCCCAGGTACCTCTCAGAGCACAAACTCTTAGAAGATTCATTCTTCTTGTACTTGCCTTTTGCATTCAGTCCCGATGCCATTTCTGTGTTTCATGGTCAATGGGAAGGTCTAAGGTACACAGTAAACCGGCACCGGTGGATCGGAATCTGATACTGGTCTCCCAGGAGCCGCTCAAAGCACAAACCCGTTGAAGGTGCACTCTTCTTGTACTTATGATGGCATTGTGCCTTTTGTGTTCAATCCCGAAGCAATTTCTGTGTTTCATTGTCAATGTGAAGGACTAAGTGATACAGTAAACCTGCACAGGTGCTGGTCTCGAACCAGCTGTTCAAAAAAAAATACTTTTAGAAGATCACTCTTCTTGTACTTAAGTCGGCATTGTGCCTTTTGTATTCAATCCCGATGCAATTTCTGTGTTTCATGGTCAATGTGAATACCTAAGGGATACAGTAAACCTTGCACTGGTGGATTGGAATCAAATATTGGTCTCCCATTAGCCGCTCAAAGTACAAACTCTAAGAAGATTCACTATTCTTATACTTAAGTCGGCATTGTGCCTTTTGTATTCAATCCCGATGCAATTTCTGTGTTTCATGGTCAATGTGAAGACCTACGGGATACAGTAAACCCGTACTGGTGGATCGGAATCTAATATTGCTCTCCCAGGAGCCGCATAAAAGCACAAACTCTAAGAAGATTGACTCTTCTTCTACTTAAGTCGGCATTGTGCCTTTTGAATTCGATCCCGATGCAATTTCTGTGTTTCATGGTCAATTTGAAGGTCCAAGGGATACAGTAAACCTGCACTGCTCCATCGGAATCTAATACTGGTCTCCCAGGAGCCGCTAAAACACAAACTCTTAGAAAATTCACTTCTTCTACTTAAGTCGGCATTGTGCCCTTTGTTTTCAATCCCGATGCCATTTCTGTGTTTCATGGTCAATGGGAAAGTCCAAGGTACACAGTAAACCTGCACCGGTGGATCGGAATCTGATACTGGTCTCCCAGGAGCCGCTCAAAGCACAAACCCGTTGCAGATGCACTCTTCTTTTACTTATGACGGCATTGTGCCTCTTCTGTTCAATCCCGAAGCAATTTCTGTGTCTCATGGTCAATGAGAAAGACTAAGCGATACAGTAAACCTCCACAGGTGCTGGCTTCCCACCAGCTGTTCAAAAAACAAACTCTTAGGAAGTCACTCTTCTTGTACATAAGTCGGCATTGTGCCTTTTGTATTCAATCCCGATGCAATTTCTGTGTTTCATGGTCAGTGTGAATACCCAAGGGATACAGTAAACCTTGCACTGGTGGATCTGAATCTGATATTGCTCTCCCTGGAGCCGCTCAACGTACCAACTCTAAGAAGATTCACTATTCTTACACTCAAGTCGGCATTGTGCATTTTGTATTCAATCCCGATGCAATTTCTATGTTTCATGATCAATGTGAACACCCACGGGATACAGTAAACCCGTACTGGTGGATCGGAATCTAATATTGCTCACCCAGGAGCCGCTTACAAGCAAAAACTCTAAGAAGTTTGACTTTTCTTATACTTAAGTCGGCATTGTGCATTTTGATTTCAATCCCGATGCAATTTCTGTGTTTCATGGTCAATGTGAAGGTTCAAGGGATATAATAAACCTGCACTGGTGCAACGGTATCTAATTCTGGTCTCCCAGGAGCCGCTCAAAGCACAAACTCTTAGAAGATTCAGTCTTCTTGTACTTAAGTACGCATTGTGACTTTTGTATTCGATCCCGATTCATTTTCTGGTTTTCATGGTCAAAATGAAGGACCAAGGCATAAGGCAAACCTGCACTGGTGCATCCTAATCCAATACTGGTCTCCCAGGAACCGCTCAAAGCACAAACTCTTAGAACATTCACTCTTCTTGTGCTTAAGTCGGCATTGTACATTTTTCACTCAATCCCGATGTAATTTCTGTGTTTCATGGTTAATGTGAAGGTCCAAGGGATACAGTAAACCTGCACTGATGCATCGGAATCTAATACTGGCCTCCCAGTAGCTGCTCAAAGCACAGACTCTTAGAAGGTTCACTCTTCTTGTACTTAAGTACGCATTGTGCTTTTTGTATTCTATCCCGATGCGTTTTCTGCGTTTCATGGTCAAAATGAAGGACCAAGGCATCAAGTAAACCTGCACTGGTGCATCGTACACTAATACTGGTCTCCCAGGAGCCGCTCAGAGCACAAACTGTTAGAAGATTCGGTATTCTTGTACTTTAGTCGGCATTGTGCCCTTTGTATTCAATCCCGATGCAATATCTGTGTTTCATGGTGAATATGAAAGTCCAAAGGAAACAGTAAACCTGCACTGGTGCATCGGAATCTAATATTGGTCTCCCAGGAGCCGCTCAAAGCACAAACTCTTAAAAGATTCACTCTTCTTGTACTTAAGTACGCATTGTGCTTTTTGTATTCTATCCCGATGCGTTTTCTGCGTTTCATGGTCAAAATGAAGGCCCAAGGCATAAAGTAAACCTGCACTGGTGCATCGTAACCTAATACTGGTCTCCCAGGAGCTGCTCAAAGCACAAACTGTTAGAAGATTCAGAAATCCTGTACTTAAGTCTGCATTGTGTTTTTGGATTCGATTCCGATGCAATTTCTGTGTTTCATGGTCAATGTGAATGACCAAGACATAAAGTAAACCTGCACTGGTGCATCGGAATCTAATACTGGTAGCCCAGGAGCGGCTCAAAGCTCAAACTCTTAGAAGATTCACTCTTCTTGTACTTAAGCCGGCATTGTGCATTTTGTATTCAATCCCGATGCAACTACTGTGTTTCATGGACAATGTGATGGTCCATGGGATTTAGAAAACCTGCACTGGTGCATGGAAATCCAATACTGGTCTCCCAGAAGGCGCTCAAAGCACAAATTCTTACAAGATTCACTCTTCTTAAACTTAAGTCGGCATTATGCCTTTTGTATTCAATCCCGATGCAGGGTATTTTTTTCATGGTCAATGGTAAGGTCCAAGGAATGCAGTAAACTTGCACTGGTGCATCGTAATCTGATACTGGTCTCCCAGGAGCCGCTCAAAGCAGAAACCCTTGGTAGATTCATTCTTCTTGTACTTAATTCGGTATTGTGCCTTTTGTATTCAATGCCGTTGCAATTTCTGTACTTCATGGTCAATGAAAAGGTCCAGGGGATACAGTAACCCGGCACTGGTGCATCGGAATCCAATACTGGTCTCCCAGGAACCGCTCAAAGCACAAACTCTTTGAAGATTCTCTGTTCTTGGACTTAAGTCGGCATTGAGCATTTTGAATTCAATCCCAATGCAATTTCTGTGTTTCATGGTCAATATGAAGGTCCCAGGGATACAGTAAACCCGTACTGGTGGATCGGAATCTATTATTGTTCTGACAGGAGCCGCTTAAAAGCACAAACACTAAGAAGATTGACTCTTCTTGTACTTAAGTCGGCATTGTGCCTTTTGTATTCAATCCCGATGCAATTTCTGTGTTTCATGGTTAATGTGAAGGTTCAAGGGATATAATAAACCTGCACTGGTGCATCGGTATTTAATACTGGTCTCCCAGAAGCCGCTCTACACACAAACTCTTAGAAGATTCTCTCTTCTTGTACTTAAGTCGGCATTAAGTATTTTGCATTCAATTCCAATGCAATTTCTGCGTTTCATGGTCAATACGCAGGTCCAAGGGAAACAGTAAACCTGCACTGGTCCATCGGAAACTAATACAGGTCTCCCAGGAGCCGCTCAGGACACAAACTCTAAGAAGATTGACTCTTATTGTACTTAAGTCCCCATTGTGACTTTGGTATTCAATGCCGATGCAATTTCTGTACTTCATGGTCAATGTGAAGGTCCAAGGGATACAGTAACCTGGCACTGGTGCATCGGAATCACATACTGGTGTCCCAGGAGCCGCTCAAAGCACAATTTCTTAGAAGATTCACCCTTCTTGTACTTAAGTGGGCATTGTGCGTTTTGTATTCGATCCCGATGCAATTTCTGTGCTTCGTGGTCAATGTGAAGGACCAAAGCATAAAGTATAGCTGCACTGGTACACCTGAATCTAATACTGGTCTCCCAGGAGCCGCTCAAGGCAGAAACAGTTAGAACCTTCACTCTTCGTGTACTTAAGTCGCCATTGTGCCTTTTGTATTCAGTCCGATGCAATTTCTGTGTTTCATGGTCAATGTGAGGGTCCACGGGATACAGAAAATCTGCACTAGTGCATCTGAATCTAATACTGGTCTCCCAAAAGCCGCTCAAATCACTAACCCTTGAAGATTCACTCTACTTGTACTTAAGTCGGCATTGTGCCTTTTTTATTCACTCCCGATGCAATTTCTGTGTTTCTGGTCAATGTGAAGGACCAAGGCATAAAGTAAACCTGCACTGGTGCATCGGAATCTAATACTGGTGTCTCAGGAGCGGCTCAAAGCTTAAAACACTTAGAAGATTCACTTTTCTTGTACTTAAGCCGGCATTGTTCATTTTGTATTCAATCCCGATGCAATATCTGTGTTTCATGGTGAATGTGAAGGTCCAAGGGATACAGTAAACCTTCACTGGTGCATCGGAATCTAATATTGGTCTCCCAGGAGCCACTCGAATCACTAACTCTTAGAAGATTCACTCTTCTTGTACTTAAGTTGGCATTGTGTCTTTTGTGTTCAATCCCGATGCATTTTCTGTGTTTCATTGTCAATGAGAAAGTCTAAGGGATACAGTAAACATGAACTGGTGCATCGGAATCTAATACTGGTCTCCCAGGAACCGCTCAAAACACAAATTCTTAGAAGACTCACCTTTTTTGTACTTAAGTCGTCACTGTGCCTTTTCTATTCAATCCCGATGCAATGTCTATGTTTCATGTTCAATGTGAAGGTCCAAATGATACAGTAAACCCGCACTGCTGCATCGGAAGCTAACACTGGTCTCCCAGAAGCCGCTCAAATCACAAATTCTTAGAAGATTCACTTTATTGGAATTAAGTCGGCATTGTGCTTTTTGTATTCAATCCCGACGCAATATCAGTGTTTCATGGTGAATTTGAAGGTCCAAGGGATACAGTAAACCTGCACTGGTCCATCGAAATCTAATACTGGTCTCCCAGGAGCCGCTCAGAGCACAAACCCTTAGAAGATTTACTCTTCTTGTTCTTAAGTCGGCATTGTGCATTTTGCATTCAATTCCGATGCAATTTATGTGTTTCAATGTTAATGTGAAAGTCCAAGGGATACAGTAAACCTGCACTTGCGCATCGGAATCTAATACTGGTCTCCCAGGAGCCGCTCAAAGCACAAACTCTTAGAAGATTCAGTCTTCTTGTACTTAAGTACGCATTGCGCCTTTTGTATTCGATCCCGATTCATTTTCTGTGTTTCATGGTCAAAATGATGGACCAAGGCATAACGTAAACCTGCACTGGTGCATGGTAATCTAATACTGGTCTCCCAGGAGCCGCTCAAAGCACAAACTGTTAGAAGATTTAGAATTCTCGTACGTAAGTCGGCATTGTGCCTTTTGTATTCCATCCCGATGCAATATCTGTGTTTCATGGTCATTGTGAAGGTCCAAGGGATACAGTAAACCTGCACTGCTGCATGGGAATCTACTACTGGTCTCCCAGAACCCGCTCAAAGCACAAACTCTTACAAGATTCACTCTTCTTAAACTTAAGTCGGCATTATGCCTTATGTATTCCATCCCGATGCAGGGTATATTTTTCATGGTCAATGATAAGGTCCAAGGAATGCAGTAAACGTGCACTTGTGCATCGTAATCTGATACTGGTCTCCCAGGAGCCGCTCAAAACACAAACCATTAGAAGATTCGTTCTTCTTGTACTTAATTCGGCGTTGTGCCTTTTGAATTCGAACCCGATGCAATTTCTGTGCTTCGTGGTCAATGTGAAGGACCAAGGCATAATGTAAAGCTGCACTGGTACATCTGAATCTAATACTGGTCTCCCAGGAGCCGCGCAAAGCAGAAACAGTTAGAAGATTCACTCTTCTTGTACTTAAGTCGGCATTGTGCCTTTTGTATTCAGTCCCGATGTAATATCTGTGTTTCATGGTCAATGTGAAGGTCCAAGGGATACTGGAAAACCCGCACTGGTGCATCTGAATCTAATACTGGTCTCCCAGAAGCTGCTCAAATCACAAACTCTTAGAAGATTCACTCTACTTGTACTTAAGTCGGCATTGTGGATTTTTGATTCACTCCCGATGCAATTTCTGTGTTTCATGGTCAATGTGAAGGCCCAAGGGATACAGCAAACTTGCACTGGTGGATCGGAATCTAATATTGGACTCCCAGGAGACGCGCAAAGTACCAACTCTTAGAACATTCACTATTCTTGTACTTTAGTCGCCATTGTGCCTCTTATATTCTATTCCGATGCAATTTCTTTGTTTCATGGTCAATGTGAAGGTCCAAGGGAAACAGTAAACCTGCACTGCTGCATCGCAATGCAATACTGGTGTCTCAGGAGCCGCTTAAAGCGCAAACTCGTAGATGATTAACACTTCTTGTACTTAAGTTGGCATTGTGCCTTAGTATTCAATCCCGATGCAGTTTATGTGTTTCATGGTCAATGTGAAGGTCCAAGGAAGGCAGTAAACTTGCACTGGTGCATCGTAATCAAATACTGGTCTCCCAGGAGCCGCTCAAAGCACTAACTCTTAGAAGAGTCACTCGTCTTGTACTTAAGTCGGCATTGTGATTTTTGTATTCATTCCCGATGCCAATTCTGTGTTTCATGGTCAATGTGAAGGTCCAACGGATACAGTAAAACTGCACTGGTGCATCGGAATCTAATACTGGTCTCCCAGGAGCCGCTCAAAGCACTAACTCTTAGAAGAGTCACTCGTCTTGTACTTAAGTCGGCATTGTGATTTTTGTATTCATTCCCGATGCAAATTCTGTGTTTCATGGTCAATGTGAAGGTCCAAGGGATACAGTAAAACTGCACTGGTGCAGCGGAATCTAATAGTGGTCTCCCAGGAGCCGCTCAAAGCACAAACTCATAGATGATTCACTCTTGTTTTACTTAAGTCGGCATTGTGCATTTTGTATTCCATCCCGATGCCATTTCTGTGTTTCATGGTCAATGTGAAGGTCCAAGGCATTCAGTAAACCTGCACTGGAGTATCTTAATCTAATACAGGTGTCTCGGGAGCCGCTCAAAACACAAACTCTTAGATGATTCACTCTTCTTGTACTTAAGTCGCCATTTGGCTTTTGTTTTCGATCCCGATGCAATTTCTGTGTTTCGTGGTCAATGTGAAAGTCCAAGGGATACAGTAAACCTGCACTGGTGCATCGGAATCTAATACCGGTCTCCCAGGAGCCGCTCAAAGCACTAACTCTTATAAGATTCAATCTTCCTGTACTTAAGTCAGCACTGTGCCTTTTGTATTCAATCCCGATGCAATTTCTGTGTTTCATGGTCAATGTGAAGGTCCAAGGGATACAGGAATCCTGCACTGGTGCATTGGAATAAAATACTCGTCTCCCATGAGCCGCTCAAAACACAAACTCTTAGAAGATTCTCTCTTCTCGTACTAAAGTCGGCATTCTGCATCTTATATTTAATCCCAATGCAATTTCTGTGTTTCATGGTCAATATGAAGGTCCAAGGGATACAGTAAACCTGCACTGTTGCATCGGAATCTAATACTGGTTTCCCAGGAGCCGCTCAAAGCACAACCTCTTACAGGATTCACTCTTCCTGTACTTAAGTCGGCATTGTGCATTTTGTAATCAATCTGATGCAATTTCTGTGTTTCATGGTCAATATGAAGTTCGAAGGGCAACATTAAACCTGCACTGGTGCATCGGAATTTGATACTGGTCTCCCAGTAGTCGGTCACAGCACAAAGTCTTAGAAGATTCACTCTTCTTGTACTTAAGTCGGCATTGTGCTTTTTGTATTCAATCCCGATGTAATATCTGTGTTTCATGGTGAATGTTTAGGTCCAAGGGATACAGTAAACCTGCACTGGTGCACCGGAATCTAATATTGGTGTCCCAGAAGCCGCTCAAAGCACAAACTCTTAGAAGATTCACCCTTCTTGTACTTCACTTGGCATTGTGCATTTTGAATTCAATCCCAATGCAATACCTGTGTTTCATGGACAATATGATGGTCCAAGGGATATAGTAAACCCGCACTGGTGCACCGGAATCTAATACTGGTCTCCCAGGAGCCGCTCAAAGCACAAACTCTTAAAAGATTCACTCTTTTTGGACTTAAGTCGGCTTTGTGCTTTTGTATTCAATCCCGATACAATTTCTGTGCTGCAAGGTCAATGTAAAAGTCCAACGGATACAGTAAACCTGCACTGGTGCATCGGAATCTATTACTGGTCTACCAGGAGAGACACAAACACAAACTCTTAGAAGGTTCGCTCTTCTTGTACTTAAGTCGCCATTGGGCATTTTGTATTCAGTTCCGATCCAATTTCTGTGTTTCATGGTCAATGTGAAGGATTAAGGCACAAAGTAAACCTGCACTTGAGCATCGGGATTTAATACTGGTCTCCCAGAAGCCGCTCAAATCACAAACGCTTAGAAGATCCATTCTTCTTGTACTTTAGTCGGCATTGTGCCGTTTCTATTCAATACCGACACCATTTCTGTGCTTCATGGCCAATGTGAAGGTCCAAGGGAAACAGTTAACCTGCACTGGTGCATCAGAATCCAATACTGGTCTCCCAGGAGCCGATCAAACTACTAACTCTTTGAAGATTCACTCGTCATATACATTAGTCGGCATTGTGCACTTTGTATTCAATCCCGATGCAATATCTGTCTTTCATGGTTAATGTGAAGGTCTAAGGGATACAGTAAACGTGCACTGGTTCATCGGAATCTAATTTTGGTCTCCCAGGAGCCGCTCAAATCACTAACTCTTAGATGATTCACTCTTCTTGAACTTAAGTCGGCATTGTACCTTTTGCATTCAATCCCGATGTAATTTCTGTGTTTCATGGCCAATGTGAAGGTCCAAGGGATACAGTAAATCTGCACTGATGCATCGGAATCTAATACTGGTCTCCCAGGAGCCGTTCAAAACACAAACTCTTAGAAGATTCACACTTTTTGTACTTAAGTCTGCTTTGTGCTTTTGTATTCAATCCCGATACAATTTCTGTGTTTGAAGGTCAATTAGAAAGTCCAAGGGATACAGTAAACATGCACTGGTCCATCAGAATCTATTACTGGTCTACCAGACGCCACACAAAACACAAACTCTTAGAAGATTCGCTCTTCTTGTACTTAAGTCAGCATTGTGCCTTTTGTATTCAATCCCGATGCAATTTCTGTGTTTCATGGTCAATGTGAAGGTCCAAGGGATACAGTAAAACTGCACTGGTTCAGCGGAATCTAATACTGGTCTCCCAGGAGCCGCTCAAAGCACAAGCTCTTAGATGATTCACTCTTCTTGCACGTAAGTCGGCATGTGCATTTTGTATTCCATCCCGATGCCATTTCTGTGTTTCATGGTCAATGTGAAGGTCCAAGGCATACAGTAAACCTGCACTGGTGCATTGGAATCGAATACTGGTATCCTACTAGCCACTCGTAGCACAAACTCCACGACAATTCACTCTTCTTGAACTTAAGTAGGCATTGTCCCTTTTGTATTCAATCAGGTTGCAATTTCGGTGTTTCATGGTCAATGTGAAGGTCCAAGGGATACTGTAAACTTGCACTGGTGCATTGGAATCTAATATTGGTCTCCGAGGTCCCGCTCAAAGCACTAACTCTTAGAAGATTCACTCTTCTTGTACTTAATTTAGAATTGTGCCGTTTGTGTTCAATCCCGATGCATTTTCTGTGTTTCATGGTCAATGTGAAGGTCCAAGGGATACAGTAAAACTGCACTGGTTCAGCGGAATCTAATACTGCACTCCCAGGAGCCGCTCAAAACACTAACTCTTAGAAGATTCACCCTTCTTATACTTTAATCGGTATTGTGCATTTTGTATTCAATCCCAATGCAATATCTGTGTTTCATGGTCAATGTGAAAGTTCACGGGATACAGTAAACCTGCACTGGTGCATCGGAATCTAATACTGGTCTCCCAGGAGCCGCTCAAAGACAAATTCTTAGAAGATTCACTCTTTTAGTATTTAAGTCGGCTTTGTGTTTTAAATTCAATCCCGATATAATTTCTGTGTCTCAAGGTCAATGTGTAAGTCCAAGGGATACAGTAAACCTGCACTGGTCAATCGGAATCTATTACTGGTCTACCAGGACCCACACAAAACACAAACTCTTAGAAGATTCTCTCTTCTTGTACTTATGTCGGCATTGTGCCTTTTGTATTCAATCCCGGTGCAATTTCTGTGTTTCATGCGCAATGTGAACATCCAAGGGACACAGTAAACCTGCACTGGTGCATCAGAATCCAATACTGGTCTCCCAGGAGCCGATCAAACCACTAACTCTTTGAAGATTCAATCTTCTTGTACATTAGTCCACATTGTGCACATTGTATTCAATCCCGATGCAATATCTGTCTTTCATGGTTAATGTGAAGTTCCAAGGAATACAGTAAACGTGCACTGGTGCATCGGAATCTAATTTTGGTCTCCCAGGAGCCGCTCAAAGCACTAACTCTTACATGATTCACTCTTCTTGAACTTAAGTCGGCATTGTACCTTTTGCATTCAATCCCGATGTAATTTCTGTGTTTCGTGGCCAATGTGAAGGTCCAAGGGATACAGTAAACCTGCACTGGTCCATCTGAATCTAACACTGGTCTCCCAGGAGCCGCTCAAAGCACAAACCCTTAGGAGATTCACTCCTCTTGTCCTTAAGTCGGCATTGTGCCATTTGTATTCAATCCCTATGCAGTTTATGTGTTTCATGGGCAAGGTGTAGAGCCAAGGAATGCAGTTAACCTGCACTGGTGCATCGTAATGTAATACTGGTCTCCCAGGTACCCCTCAAATCACAAACTCTTAGAAGATTCACTCTTCTTGTACTTAACTCGGCATTGTGCCTTTTGTATTTAATCCTAATGGATTTCCTTGTTTCATGGTCAATGCTAAGGTCCAAGGGATACAGTAAACCTGCAATGGTGCATCGGAATCTAATACTTTTCTCCCAGGCGCCGCTCATAGCACAAACTCTTGGAAGAATCTCTGTTCTTGTACTGTATCCCTTACAGAATATTCACTCTACTTGTACTTAAGTCGGCATTGTGCATTTTGTAATCAATCCCGATGCAATTTCTGTGTTTCATGCTCAAAATGAAGGTCCAAGGGCAACAGTAAACCTGCACTGGTCCATCGGAATCTAATACTGGTCTCCCAGGAGTCGCTCAAAGCACAAAGTCTTAGATGATTCACTCTTCCTGTACTTAAGTCTGCATTGTACCTTTTGCATTCAATCCCGTTGTAATTTCTATGATTCATGGTCAATGCGAAAGTCCAAGGGATACAGTAAACCTGCACTGTTGCATCGGAATCCAATACTGGTCTCCCAGGAGCCGCTCAAAACACTAACTCTTTGAAGATTCGCTCATCTTGTACTTAAGTCGGCATTGTGCCTTTTGTATTCAATCCCGATGCTATTTCTGTGTTTCATGTCAATGTGAACGTCCAAGGGACACAGTAAACCTGCCCCGGGGCATTGGAATCTAATACTGCTCTCCCAGGTGCCGCTCAAAACGCAAACTCATAGAGGCTTCACTCTTCTTGTACTTAAGTCGGCATTCTGCCTTTTCTATTCAATCCCGATGTAATATCTGTGTTTCATGGTGAATGTCAAGGTCCAAGGGATACAGTAAACCTGCACTGGTGCATCGGAATCTATCATTGGTCTCCCAGGAGCATGTCAAAGCTCGAACTCATTGAAGGTTCACTTTTCTGGTACTTAAGTTCGCATTGTGCCATTTGTATTCAATCCCAATGCAATATCTGTGTTTCATGGTCAATGTGAAGGTATAAGGGACACAGTAAACCCGCACTGGTGCATCGGAAGCTAATACTGGTCTCCCAGGAGCCGCTCAAATCACAAACCCTTTGAAGATTCACACTTCTTGTACTTAAGTCGGCATTGTGCCTTTTGTATTCAATCCCGATGCAATATCTGTGTTTCATGGTCAATGTGAAGGTCCAAGGGATACAGTAAACAGGCACAGGTTTATCGGCATATAATACTGGTCTCCCAGGAGCCGCTCAAAACACAAACTCTTAGAAGATTCACTCTTCTTATGCTTAAGTCGGTGTTGTGCATTTTGTATTCAATTCCGATGCAATTTCTGTGTTTCATGGTTAATGTGAAGGTCCAAGGGACACAGTAAACCTGCACTTATGCATCGGAATCTAATATTGGTCCCCCAGGAGCCGCTCAAAGCACAAACTCTTAGAAGATTCAATCTTTTTGTACTTAAGTCGGCTTTGTGCTTTTGTATTCAATCCCGATACAATTTCTGTGTTTCAAGGTCAATGTGAAAGTCCAAGGGATACAGTAAACCTGCACTTGTCCATCTGAATCTATTACTAGTCCACCATGAGCCACACAAAACACAAACTCTTAGAAGATTCGCTCTTCTTGTACTTAAGTCGGCATTGTGCCGTTTGTATTCAATCCCGATGCAATTTCTGTTTCATGGTCAATGTGAAGGTCCAAGGGAAACAGTCAACCTGCACTGGTTCAGCGGAATCTAATACTGGTCTCCCAGGAGCCGCTCAAAGCACAAGCTCTTAGATGATTCACTCTTCTTGCACGTAAGTCGGCATGTGCATTTTGTATTCCATCCCGATGCCATTTCTGTGTTTCATGGTCAATGTGAAGGTCCAAGGCATACAGTAAACCTGCACTGGTGCATTGGAATCGAATACTGGTATCCTACTAGCCACTCGTAGCACAAACTCCACGACAATTCACTCTTCTTGAACTTAAGTAGGCATTGTCCCTTTTGTATTCAATCCCGTTGCAATTTCGGTGTTTCATGGTCAATGTGAAGGTCCAAGGGATACAGTAAACTTGCACTGGTGCATTGGAATCTAATATTGGTCTCCGAGGTCCCGCTCAAAGCACTAACTCTTAGAAGATTCACTCTTCTTGTACTTAATTTAGAATTGTGCCGTTTGTGTTCAATCCCGATGCATTTTCTGTGTTTCATGGTCAATGTGAAGGTCCAAGGGATACAGTAAAACTGCACTGGTTCAGCGGAATCTAATACTGCACTCCCAGGAGCCGCTCAAAACACTAACTCTTAGAAGATTCACCCTTCTTATACTTTAATCGGTATTGTGCATTTTGTATTCAATCCCAATGCAATATCTGTGTTTCATGGTCAATGTGAAAGTTCACGGGATACAGTAAACCTGCACTGGTGCATCGGAATCTAATACTGGTCTCCCAGGAGCCGCTCAAAGACAAATTCTTAGAAGATTCACTCTTTTAGTATTTAAGTCGGCTTTGTGTTTTAAATTCAATCCCGATATAATTTCTGTGTCTCAAGGTCAATGTGTAAGTCCAAGGGATACAGTAAACCTGCACTGGTCAATCGGAATCTATTACTGGTCTACCAGGACCCACACAAAACACAAACTCTTAGAAGATTCTCTCTTCTTGTACTTATGTCGGCATTGTGCCTTTTGTATTCAATCCCGGTGCAATTTCTGTGTTTCATGCGCAATGTGAACATCCAAGGGACACAGTAAACCTGCACTGGTGCATCAGAATCCAATACTGGTCTCCCAGGAGCCGATCAAACCACTAACTCTTTGAAGATTCAATCTTCTTGTACATTAGTCCACATTGTGCACATTGTATTCAATCCCGATGCAATATCTGTCTTTCATGGTTAATGTGAAGTTCCAAGGAATACAGTAAACGTGCACTGGTGCATCGGAATCTAATTTTGGTCTCCCAGGAGCCGCTCAAAGCACTAACTCTTACATGATTCACTCTTCTTGAACTTAAGTCGGCATTGTACCTTTTGCATTCTATCCCGATGTAATTTCTGTGTTTCGTGGCCAATGTGAAGGTCCAAGGGATACAGTAAACCTGCACTGGTCCATCTGAATCTAACACTGGTCTCCCAGGAGCCGCTCAAAGCACAAACCCTTAGGAGATTCACTCCTCTTGTCCTTAAGTCGGCATTGTGCCATTTGTATTCAATCCCTATGCAGTTTATGTGTTTCATGGGCAAGGTGTAGAGCCAAGGAATGCAGTTAACCTGCACTGGTGCATCGTAATGTAATACTGGTCTCCCAGGTACCCCTCAAATCACAAACTCTTAGAAGATTCACTCTTCTTGTACTTAACTCGGCATTGTGCCTTTTGTATTTAATCCTAATGGATTTCCTTGTTTCATGGTCAATGCTAAGGTCCAAGGGATACAGTAAACCTGCAATGGTGCATCGGAATCTAATACTTTTCTCCCAGGCGCCGCTCATAGCACAAACTCTTGGAAGAATCTCTGTTCTTGTACTGTATCCCTTACAGAATATTCACTCTACTTGTACTTAAGTCGGCATTGTGCATTTTGTAATCAATCCCGATGCAATTTCTGTGTTTCATGCTCAAAATGAAGGTCCAAGGGCAACAGTAAACCTGCACTGGTCCATCGGAATCTAATACTGGTCTCCCAGGAGTCGCTCAAAGCACAAAGTCTTAGATGATTCACTCTTCCTGTACTTAAGTCTGCATTGTACCTTTTGCATTCAATCCCGTTGTAATTTCTATGATTCATGGTCAATGCGAAAGTCCAAGGGATACAGTAAACCTGCACTGTTGCATCGGAATCCAATACTGGTCTCCCAGGAGCCGCTCAAAACACTAACTCTTTGAAGATTCGCTCATCTTGTACTTAAGTCGGCATTGTGCCTTTTGTATTCAATCCCGATGCTATTTCTGTGTTTCATGTCAATGTGAACGTCCAAGGGACACAGTAAACCTGCCCCGGGGCATTGGAATCTAATACTGCTCTCCCAGGTGCCGCTCAAAACGCAAACTCATAGAGGCTTCACTCTTCTTGTACTTAAGTCGGCATTCTGCCTTTTCTATTCAATCCCGATGCAATATCTGTGTTTCATGGTGAATGTCAAGGTCCAAGGGATACAGTAAACCTGCACTGGTGCATCGGAATCTATCATTGGTCTCCCAGGAGCATGTCAAAGCTCGAACTCATTGAAGGTTCACTTTTCTGGTACTTAAGTTCGCATTGTGCCATTTGTATTCAATCCCAATGCAATATCTGTGTTTCATGGTCAATGTGAAGGTATAAGGGACACAGTAAACCCGCACTGGTGCATCGGAAGCTAATACTGGTCTCCCAGGAGCCGCTCAAATCACAAACCCTTTGAAGATTCACACTTCTTGTACTTAAGTCGGCATTGTGCCTTTTGTATTCAATCCCGATGCAATATCTGTGTTTCATGGTCAATGTGAAGGTCCAAGGGATACAGTAAACCTGCACTTGTCCATCTGAATCTATTACTAGTCCACCATGAGCCACACAAAACACAAACTCTTAGAAGATTCGCTCTTCTTGTACTTAAGTCGGCATTGTGCCGTTTGTATTCAATCCCGATGCAATTTCTGTTTCATGGTCAATGTGAAGGTCCAAGGGAAACAGTCAACCTGCACTGGTGCATCTGAATCTAATACTGATTTACCAGGAGCCGCTCAAAACAAAACTCTTAGAACATTCACTCTTCTTGTACTTAAGTCGCCATTGTGCATTTTGTATTCGTTCCCGATGTAATTTCTGTGTTTCATGGTCAATGTGAAGGATTAGAGCATAAAGTAAACCTGCACTGGTGCATCGGAATCTAATACTGGTCTCCCAGAAGCCGCTCAAATCAGAAAATCATAGAAGATTCACTCTTCTTGTACTTTAGTAGGCATTGTGGGTTATTGTACTCAATCCCAATGCAATTTCTGTGTTTCATGGTCAATGTGAGGGCCCAAGGGAAACAGTAAACCAGCACTGGGGCATCGGAATCTAATACTGCTCTCCCAGGAGCCGCTCAAAACGCAAACTCATAGAGGCTTAACCTTCTTGCACTGAAGTCGGCATTGTGCCCTTTGTATTCAATCCCGATGCAATATCTGTGTTTCATGGTGAATATTAAGGTCCAAGGAATACAGTAAACCTGCACTGGTACATCGGAATCTAATATTCGTCTCCAAGGAGCCGCTCAAAAGCACTAACTCTAAGAAGATTCAATCTTCTTGAACTTTTGTCGGTATTGTGCACTTTGTATTCAATCCCGATTCAATATCTGTGTTGCATGGTGAATGTGAAGGTCCACGGGATACAGTAAACGTGCACTGGTCCTTCAAAATCTACTACTGGTCTACCAGGAGCCGCACAAAACACAAACTCTTAGAAGATTCGCTCTTCTTGTACTTAAGTCGGCATTGTGCCTTTTGTATTCAATCCCGAAGCAATTTCTGTGTTTCGTGGTATGTGAACATCCAAGGGACACAGTAAACCTGCCCTGGGGCATCGGAATCTTCGAGGAGCCGCTCAAGAACGCAAAATCATAGAGGCTTCACTCTTCTTGTAGTAAAGTCGGCATTGTGCCTTTTGTATTCAATACCGATGCAATATCTGTGTTTCATGGTGAGTGTTAAGGTCCAAGGGATACAGTAAACCTGCAATTGTGCATCGGAATCTAATATTGATCTCCCAGGAGCCGCTCAAATCACTAACTCTTAGAAGATTCCTCTTTTTGTATTTAAGTTGGCATTGTGCACTTTGTATTCAATCCCGATGCAATAACTGTCTTTCATGGTTAGTGTGAAGATCCAAGGGATACAGTAAACGTGCACTGGTGCATCGGAATCTAATTTTGGTCTCCCAGGAGACGCTCAAAGCACCAACACCTAGATGATTCACTCTTCTTGAACTTAAGTTGGCATTGTACCTTTCACATTTTATCCCAATGTAATTTCTGTGTTTCATGGCCAATGTGAAGATCCAAGGGATACAGTAAACCTGCATTGATGCATCGGAATCTAATACTGCTCTTCCAGGAACCGCTCGAAACGCAAACTCATAGAGGCTTCACTCTTCTTGTACTTAAGTTGGCATTGTGCCTTTTGTATTCAATCCCGATGCAATTTCTCTTTTTCATGGTCAATGTGAACGTCCAAGGGACACAGTAAACCTGCCCTGGGGCATCGGAATCTAATACTGCTCTTCCAGGAGCCGCTCAAAACGCAAACTCATAGAGTTTTCACTCTTCTTGTACGTAAGTCGGCATTGTGCCTTTTGTATTCAATCCCGATGCAATATCTGTGTTCATGGTGAATGTTAAGATCCAAGGGATACAGTTAACCTGCAATGGTGCATCGGAATCTAATATTGGTCTCCCAGGAGCCGCTCAATGCAATAACTCTTAGAAGATTCACTCTTCTTGTACTTAAGTTGGCATTGTGCCCTTTGTATTCAATCCCGATGCAATTTCTGTGTTTCATGGTCAATGTGAAGGTCCAAGGTATACAGTAAACCTGCTCTGGTGGATCGGAATCTAATATTGGTCTCCCTGGAGCTGCTCAAAGCACAAACTCTTAGAAGATTCACTCTTTTTGTACTTAAGTCGGCTTTGTGCTTTTGTATTCGATCCCCATACTATTTCCGTGTTTCAAGGTCAATGTGAAAGTCCAAGGGATACAGTAAACCTGCACTGGTCCATCGGAATCTATTACTGGTCTACCAGGAGCCACACAAAGCACAAACTCTTAGAAGATTCGCTCTTCTTGTACTTAAGTCTCCATTGTGCATTTTGTATTCAATCCCGATTCCATTTCTGTGGTTCATGGTAAATGGGAAGGTCCAAGGTATACGGTAAACCTGCACTGGTGCATCGGAATCCAATACTGGTCTCCCAGGAGACGCTCAAAGCACTAAATCTTAGAAGATTCACTCTTCTTGTACTTTAGTGTGCATTGTGTATTTTGTATTCAATCCCGATGCAATATCTGTGTTTCATGGTGAATGTGAAGGTCCAAGGGATACAGTAAACTTGCACTGGTGCATCGGAATCTAATATTGGTTTCCCAGGAGGCGCTCAAAGCACTAACTCTTAGAAGATTCACTCTTCTTGTACTTAAGTTGGCATTGTGCATTTAGTATTCGATCCCGCTCTATTTTCTCTGCTTCATGGTCAAAATGAAGGACCAAGGCATAAAGTAAACATGCACTGGTGCATCGTAATCTAATACTGGTCTCCCAGCAGCCGCTCAAAGCACAAACTGTTAGAAGATTCAGTCTTCTTGTACTTAAGTCGGTATTGTGCCCATTGCATTCAATCCCGATGCAATTTCTGTGTTTCATGTCAATGTGAACGTCCAAGGGACACAGTAAACCTGCCCTGGGGCATCGGAATCAAATACTGCTCTCCCAGGTGCCGCTCAAAACGCAAAATCATAGAGGATTCACTCTTCTTGTACTTAAGTCGGCATTGTGTCTTTTGTATTCAATCCCGATGCAATATCTGTGTTTCATGGTGAATGTTATGGTCCAAGGGATACAGTAAACCTGAACTGGTGCATCGGAATCTAATATTGGTCTCCCAGGAGCCGCTCATAACACTAACTCATAGAAGTTCACTCTTCTTGTACTTAAGTTCGCATTGTGCCTTTTGTATTCAAACCCGATGCAATTTCTGTGTTTCATGGTCAATGTGTAAGTCCAACGGATATAGTAAACCTGCACTGGTGCATCGGAATATAATACTGGTCTCCCAGGAGCCGCTCAAGACACTAACTCTTAGAAGATTCACTCTTCTTGTACTTAAGTCGGCATTGTGCATTTTGTATTCAATCCCGATGCAGATTATGTGTTTCATGGTCAACATGAAGGTCCAAGGAATGCAGTAAACCTGCACTGGTGGATAGGAATCTAATATTGGGCTCCCCGGATTCGCTCAAATCATAAACTCATAGAAGCTTCAATCTTCTTGTACTTAAGTCGGCATTGTGCCTTTTGTATTCAATCCCGGTGTAATTTCTGTGTTTCATGGTCAATGTGAAGGTCCAAGGGATACAGTAAACCTGCACAGGTCCATCGGAATCTAATACTGGTCTCCCAGGACCCGCTCAAAGCACAAACTAATAGATGATTCACTCTTTTTGTACTTAAGTCGTCATTGTGTTTCTGTAATTAATCCCGATGCATTTTCTGTGTTTCATGGTCAATGTGAAGCTCCAAGGGATACAGTAAACCCGCACTGGTGCATCGGAAGCTAAATCTGGCCTCCCAGGAGCCGCTCAAAGCACAAACCCTTAGAAACTCACTCTTCTTGTACTTAAGTCGGCATTGTGCCTTTTGTATTCAATCCCAATGCTATATCTGTGTTTCATGGTCAATGAAAGGTCCAAGGGATACAGTAGACCTGCACTGGTGCATCGGAATCTAATACTGGTCTCCCAGGAGCCGCTCAAAGCACAAACTCTTAGAAGATTCACTCTTCTTGTTCATAAGTTGGCATTGTGCATTTTATATTCTATTCTGATGCAATTTCGGTGTTTCATGGTACATGCGAAGTTCCAAGGCATACAGTAAACCTGCACTGGTGCATCGGAATCTAATACTGGTCCCCCAGGAGCCGCTCAAAGCAAAAACTCTTAGAAGGTTCGCTTTTCTTGTTCTTAAGTACGCATTGTGCCTTTTGTATTCGATCCCGATGTAATTTCTGTGTTTCATGGTCAATGTGAAGGGTTAAGGCGTAACGTTAACATGCACTGGTGCATCGTAATCTAATACTGGTCTCCCAGGAGCCGCTCAAATCACAAACTCTTAGAAGATCCACTCTTCCTGAATTGTAGTCGGCATTGTGCTTTTTGTATTCAATCCCGATGCAATTTCTGTGTTTCATGGTCAATGTGAAGGTCCAAGGGATACAGTATACCTGCACTGGTGCATCGTAATCTAATACTGGTCTCCTAGAAGCTGCTCAAATCACAAACTCTTAGAAAATTCACTCTTCCTGTACTTTAGTTGCCATTGTGCCTTTTATATTCAATCCCGATGTAATATCTGTGTTTCATGGTGAATGTGAAGGTCCAAGGGATACAGTAAACCTGCACTGGTCCGTCGGAATCTATTACTGGTCTACCAGGAGCCACACATAACACAAACTCTTATAAGGTTCGCTCTTCTTGTACTTAACTTTGCATTGTTCTTTTTGTATTCAATCCAGATCAATTTCTGTGTTTCATGGTCAATGTGAAGGTCCAAGGGCTACAGTAAACCCGCGCTGGTGCATCGGAATGTAATACTGGTGTTCCAGGAAACGCTTAGAGCACAAACTCTTAGAAGATTCACTCTTCTTGTGCTTAAGACGGCATTGTGCATTTTGTATTCAATTCCGATGCAATTTCTGTGTTTCGTGGTTAATGTGAAGGTCCAAGGGATACGGTAAACCTGCATTGGTGCATCGGAATCTAATACTGGTCTCCCAGGAGCCGCTCAAAGCACAAACTTTTAGATGATTCACTCTTCTTGTACTTAAATCGGCATTGTACCTTTTGCATTCAATCCCGATGCTATATCTGTGTTTCATGGTGAATGTGAGTTTCCAAGGGATACAGTAAACCTGCACTGGTCCATCGGAAGCTATTACTGGTCTATCAGGAGCCACACAAAACACAAACTCTTAGAGGATTCACTCTTCTTGTTCATAAGTTTGCATTATGCATTTTATATTCAATTCCGATGCAATTTCTGTGTTTCATGGTTCATGTGAAGGTTCAAGGGATACATTAAACCTGCACTGCTGCATCGGAATCTAATACTTTCCCCCAGGAGCCTCCCAAAGCAAAAACTCTTAGAAGATTCACTTATCTTGTACTTAAGTACGCATTGTGCCTTTCGTATTCGATCCCGATGTAGTTTCTGTGTTTCATGGTCAATGTGAAGGTCCAAGGGATACAGTAATCCTGCACTGGTCCATCGTAATCTATTACTGGTCTACCAGGAGCCACACAAAACACAAACTCTTAGAAGATTCGCTCTTCTTGTACTTAAGTTTGGATTGTGCTTTTTGTATTCAATCCCGATGGAATTTCTGTGTTTCATGCCCAATGTGAACGACCAAGGGACACAGTAAACATGCACTGGGGCATCGGAATCTAATACTGCTCTCCCAGTAGCCGCTCAAAACACAAACACTTGGAAGATTCACTATTTTTGTACTTAAGTCGTCATTGTGCATTTCGTTTTCAATCCCGATGCAATTTCTGTGTTTCATGGTCAATGTGTAGGTCCAAGGGCTACAGTAAACCCATATTGGTGCATCGGAAGCTAATACTGGTCTCCCAGGAGCCGCTCAAAGCACAAACCCATTGAAGATTCACTCTCGTTGTACTTAACAGTGCAATGTGCCGTTTGTATTCAATCCCGATGCAATATCTGTGTTTCATGGTGAATGTTACGGTCCAAGGGATACAGTAAACCTGCACTGGTGCGACGGAATGTAATATTGGTCTCGCAGGAGCCGCTCAAAACACTAACTCTTAGAAGAATCACTCTTCTTGTACTTAAGTTGACATTATGCTTTTGTATTCAATCCCGATGCGATTTCTGTGTTTCGTGGTCAATGTGAAAGTCCAAGGGATAAACCTGCACTGGTGCATCGGAATCTAATACTGGTCTCCCAGTAGCCACTCAAAAACACAAACTCTTAGTAGATTCCCTCTTTTTGTACTTAAGTCGTCATTGTGACTTTTGTATTCAATCCCGATGCAATTTCTGTGTTTCATGGTTAATGTGAAGGTCCAAGGGCTACACTAAACCCGCACTGGTGCATCAGAAGCTAATACTGGTCTCCCGGGAGTCGCTCAAAGCACAAACCCTTTGCAGATCCACTCTTCTTGTTCTTAAGTCGGCATTGTGGCTTTTGTATTCCATCTCGATGCAATATCTGTTTTTAATGGTTAATGTGATGGTTCAAGGGATACAGCAAACCTGCACATGTCCATCGGAATCTAACACTGGTCTACCAATTGCCACACAAAACACAATCTCTTAGAAGATTCACTCTTCTTGTTCATAAAATTCCATCGTGCATTTTATATTCAATTCCGATGCAATTTCTGTGTTTCATGGTTAATGTGAATGTCCAAGGGATACAGCAAACCTGCACCCGTCCATCGGAATCTATTACTGGTCTACCAGGAGCCACTCAAAACACAAACTCTTAGAAGATTCGCTCTTCTTGTACTTAAATTTGCATTGTGCTTTTTGTATTCAATCCCGATTCAATTTCTGTGTTTCATGGTCAATGTGATCGACCAAGGGACACAGTAAACCTGCACTGGGGCATCGGAATATAATACTGCTCTCCCAGTAGCCGCTCAAAACACAAACTCTTAGAAGATTCACTCTTTTTGTACTTAAGACGTCATTGTGCATTTTGTATTCAATCCCGATGCAATTTCTGTGTTTCATGGTCAATGTGAAGGTCCAAGGGCTACAGTAAACCCGCACTGGTGCATCGGAAGCTAATACTGGTCTCCCAGGAGCCGCTCAAAGCACAAACCCTTTGAAGATTCACTCTTGTTGTACTTAACAGTGCAATGTGCCGTTTGTATTCAATCCCGATGCAATATCTCTGTTTCATGGTGAATGTTAAGGTCCAAGGGATACAGTAAACCGGCACTGGTGCGACGGAATTTAATATTGGTCTCCCAGGAGCCGCTCAAAACACTAACTCATAGAAGATTCACTCTTCCTGTACTTAAGTTGGCATTATGCCTTTTGAATTCAATCCCGATGCAATTTTTGTGTTTCAAGGTCAATGTGAAGGTCCAAGGGATACAGTAAACGTGCACTGGTGCATTGGAATCTAATACTGGTCTTCCAGGAGCCGCTCAGAGAACAAACTCATAGAAGCTTTACTCTTCTTGTACTTAAGTCGTCATTGTATTTCTGTAATCAATCCCATAGCAATTTCTGTGTTTCATGGTCAATGTGAAGCTCCAAGGGATAGAATAAACCCGCACTGATGCATTGGAATCTAATACTGGTCTTCCAGGAGCCGCTCAAAGAACAAACTCTTAGAAGATTTACTCTTCTTGAACTTTAGTCGGCACTGTGCGTTTTGCATTCAATCCCGATGTAATTTCTGTGTTTCATGGCCAATGTGAAGGTCCAAGGGATACAGTAATTCTGCACTGGTGCATCGGAATCTATTACTGGTCTCCCAGGAGCCGCTCAAAACACTAACTCTTAGAAGATTCACTCTTCTTGTACTTAAGTCACCATTGTGCATTTTGTATTCAATCCCGATGAAGATTATGTGTTTCATGGTCTATGTGTAGGTTCAAGGAATGCAGTAAACCTGCACTGGTGGATAGGAATCTAATATTGGGCCCCCGGATTCGCTCAAATCACAAACTCATAGAAGCTTCACTCTTCTTGTACTTAAGTCGTCATTGTATTTCTGTAGTCAATCCCGATGCAGTTTCTGTGATTCATGGTCAATGTGAAGCTCCAAGGGATAGAATAAACCCGCACTTGTGCATCGGAAGCTAATACTGGTCTCCCAGGAGCCGCTGAAAGCACAAACCCTTAGAAGACTCATTGTTCTTGTGCCTTTTGTATCCAATACCGATGCAATATCTGTGTTTCATGGTCAATGTGAAGGTCCAAGGGATACAGTAGACTTGTACTGGTGCATCGGAATCTAATACTGCTCTCCCAGGAGCCGCTCAAAGCACAAACTCTTAGAAGATTCACTCTTCTTGTTCATAAGTTGTCATTGTGCATTTTATATTCAATTCCGATCCAATTTCTGTGTTTCATGGTTCATGTGAAGGTCTAAGGGATACAGTAAATCTGCACTGGTGCATCGTAATCTAATACTGGTCTCCCAGAAGCCGCTCAAATCACAAACTCTTAGAAGATTCAGTCTTCCTGTACTTTAGTTGGCATTGTGCCTTTTATATTCAATCCCGATGCAATATCTGTGTTTCATGGTGAATGTGAAGGTCAAAGGGATACAGTAAACCTGCACTGGTCCATCGGAATCTATTACTGGTCTACCAGGAGCCACACAAAACACAAACTCTTATAAGATTCGCTCTTCCTGTACTTAAGTTTGCATTGTGCTTTTTGTATTCAATCCCGATGCAATTTCTGTGTTTCATGGTCAATGTGAACGTCCAAGGGAAACAGTAAACCTGCACTGGGGCATCGTAATCTAATCCTGCTCTCCCAGTAGCCGCTCAAAACACAATCTTCTAGAAGATTCACTCTTTTTGTACTTAAGTCGTCATTGTGCATTTTGCATTCAATCCCGATGCAATTTCTGTGTTTCATGGTCAATGTGAAGGTCCAAGGGCTACAGTAAACCTGCACTGGTGCATCGGAATCTAATACTGGTCTCCCAGGAGCCGCTCAAAACACAAACTCATAGAAGATTCACTCTTTTTGTACTTAAGTCGGCATTGTGCCTTTTGTATTCAATCCCGATGCAATTTTTGTGTTTCATGGTCAATGTGAAGGTCCATGGGATACAGTAAACCTTCACCGGTACATCGAATTCTAATACTGGCCACCCAGGAGACGCTCAAAGCACTAATTCTTAGAAGATTCACTCTTCTTGTACTTAAGTTGGCATTGAGCCTTTTGTATTCAATCCCGATGCAATTTCTGTGTTTCATGGTCAATGTGAAGGTCCAAGGGATACAGAAAACCAGCACTGGTGCATCTGAATCTAATACTGGTCTCCCAGGAGCCGCTCAAAACACAAACTCATAGAAGATTCACTCTTTTTGTACTTAAGTCGTCATTGGGTTTCTGTATTAAATCCCGATTCATTTTCTGTGTTTCATGGTCAATGTGAAGGTCCAAGGGATACAGTAAACCCGCACTGGTGCATCGGAAGCTAATACTGGTCTCCCAGGAGCCGCTCAAAACACAAACCCTTAGAAGCGTTGTACTTAAGTCGGCAATGTGGCTTTTGTATTCAATCCCGATGCAATATTAGTGTTTCGTGGTCATTGTGAAGATCCAAGGGATACAGTAGACCTGCACTGGTGCATCGGAATCTAATACTGGTGTCTCAGGACCCGCTCATAGCACAAACTCTTAGATGATTCATTCTTTTCGTACTTAAGTCGGCATTGTACATTTTGCATTCAATCCCGAGGTAATTTCTGTGTTTTATGGCCAATGTGAACGACCAAGGGATACAGTAAACGTGCACTGGTGCATCGGAATCCAGTACTGGTCTCCCAGGAGCCGCTCAAAGCAATAACTCTTAGAAGATTCACTCTTCTTGTACTTAAGTTGGCATTGTGCCTTTTGTATTCAATCCCGGTGCAATTTCTGTGCTTCATTGGTCTATGTGAAGGTCCAAGGGATACAGTAAACCTACACTGGTGCAGTGGAATCTAATACTGGTCTCCCAGGAGCTGCTCAAAACACAAACTCTTGGAAGATTCACTCTTTTTGTACTTAAGCCGGCTTTGTGTTTTTGTATTCAATCCCGATACAATTTCTGTGTTTCAAGGTCAATGTGAAAGTCCAAGGGATACAGTAAACCATCACTGGTGCATCGGAATCTAAAACTGGTCTCCCAGTAGCCGCTCAAAGCACAAACTCTTAGCAGATTCACTCTTCTTGTACTTAAGTCGTCATTGTGTTTTTGTATTCAATCCCGATGCAATTTCTGTGTTTCATGGTCAATGTGAAGGTCCAAGGGATAGAGTAAACCTGCACTGGTGAATCGGAATCTAATACTGGTTTCCCAGGAGCCGCTCAAAGCACTAACTCTTAGCAGATTCACTCTTTTTGTACTTAAGTCGGCATTGTGCATTTTGTATACAATCCCAATGCAGTTTATGTGTTTCATGGTCAATGTGATGGTCCAAGGAATGCAGTAAACCTGCACTGCTGTATAGGAATCTAATATTGGGCTCCCCGGAGGCGCTTAAAGCACAAACTCATAGAAGCTTCACTCTTCTTGTACTTAAGTCGGCATTGTGCCACTTGTATTCAATCCCGATATTATTTCTGTGTTTCATGGTCAATGTGAAGGTCCAAGGGATACAGTAAACCTGCACTGGTGCATCGGAATGTAAAACTGGTCTCCCAGGAGCCGCTCAAAACACTAACTCTTAGAAGATTCACTCTTCTTGTACTTAAGTTGGCATTGTGCCTTTTGTATTCAATCCCGAAGCAATTTCTGTGTTTCATGGTCAATGTGAAAGTCCTAGGGATACAGTAAACCTGCAGTGGTGCATCGGAATCTAATACTGGTCTCCCAGGAGCCGCTCAAAACACAAACTCTTAGAAGATTCACTCTTTTTGTACTTAAGTCGTCATTGTGTTTTTGAATTCAATCCCGATGCAATTTCTGTGTTTCATGGTTAATGTGAAGATCCAAGGAATACAGTAAACCTGCACTGGTCCATCGGAATCTAATACTGGTCTCCCAGGAGCCGCTCAAAGCACTAACTCTTAGAAGATTCACACTTCTTGTGCATAAGTCGGCATTGTGCATTTTGCATTCAATCCCGATGCAATTTTTGTGTTTCATGGTCAAAATGAAGGACCAAGGCATAAAGTAAACCAGCACTGGTGCATCGAAATCTAATACTGGTCTCCCAGGCGCCGGTCAAAGAACAAACTGTTAGAAGATTCACTCTTCTTGTACTTAAGTCTGCACTTTGCCTTTTGTATTCAATCCCGATGCAATTTCTGTGCTTCATGGTCAATGTGAAGGTCCAAGGGATACAGTAAACCTGCACTGGTGCATCGGAATCTAATATTGGTATCCCAGGAGCCGCTCAAAGAGCTAACTCTTAGAAGATTCACTCTTCTTGTACTTAAGTTGGCATTGTGCTTTTGTATTCGATCCCGATGCAATTTCTGTTTTTTGTGGCCAATGTGAAGGTCAAAGAGATACAGTAAAACAGCACTGGTGCAGCGGAATCTAATACTGGTTTCCCAGGAGCCGCTCAAAGCACAAACTCTTAGAAGATTCACTCTTCTTGTACTTAAGTCGGCATGTGGATTTTGTATTCCATTCCGATGCCTATTGTGTGTTTCTTGGTCAATGTGAAGGTCCAAGGCATACAGTAAACCAGCACTGGTGCAATGGAATCTAATACTGGTATCCCAGGAGCCGCTCAAAATACAAACTCCAAGAAGATTCACTCTTCTTGTACTTAAGTAGGCATTGTGCATTTTGTATTCAATCCCTATGCAATATCTCATTTTCAATGTCAATGTGAAGGACCAAGGGATAACGTAAATCCGCACTGGTGCATCGGAATCTAATACTGGTCTCCTAGGTGCCGCTCAAGGCACAAACTATTAGTAGATTTACTTTTCTTTGACTTCAGTCTGCATTGTGCGTCTTTTATTCGATCCCGATGCAGTTTATGTGTTTCATGGTCAATGAGAAAGTCCAAGGAATGCAGTAAACCTTTACTGGTGGATAGGAATCTAATTCTAAGATCCCAGGAGCCGCTCAAAGTAGAAACTCTTATAAGATTCACTCTTCTTGTACTTTAGTCGGCATTGTGCCTTTTGTATTCAATCCCGATGCAATTTCTGTGTTTCATGGTCAATGTGAAGGTCCAAGGGCTACAGTAAACCCGCACTGGTGCATCGGAAGCTAATACTGGTCTCCCAGGAGCCGCTCAAAGCACAAACCCTTTGAAGATTCACTCTTGTTGTACTTAACAGTGCAATGTGCCGTTTGTATTCAATCCCGATGCAATATCTGTGTTTCATGGTGAATGTTAAGGTCCAAGGGATACAGTAAACCGGCACTGGTGCGACGGAATTTAATATTGGTCTCCCAGGAGCCGCTCAAAACACTAACTCATAGAAGATTCACTCTTCCTGTACTTAAGTTGGCATTATGCCTTTTGAATTCAATCCAGATGCAATTTCTGTGTTTCATGGTCAGTGTGAAGGTCCAAGGGATACAGTAAACGTGCACTGGTGCATTGGAATCTAATACTGGTCTTCCAGGAGACGCTCAAAGAACAAACTCATAGAAGCTTCACTCTTCTTGTACTTAAGTCGTCATTGTATTTCTGTAATCAATCCCAATGCAATTTCTGTATTTCATGGTCAATGTGAAGCTCCAAGGGATAGAATAAACCCGCACTGTTGCATTGGAATGTAATACTGGTCTTCCAGGAGCCGCTCAAAGAACAAACTCTTAGAAGATTTACTCCTCTTGAACTTTAGTCGGCATTGTGCGTTTTGTATTCAATCCCGATGTGATTTCTGTGTATCATGGCCAATGTGAAGGTCCAAGGGATACAGTAATCCTGCACTGGTGCATCGGAATCTATTACTGGTCTCCCAGGAGCCGCTCAAAACACTAACTCTTAGAAGATTCACTCTTCTTGTACTTAAGTCACCATTGTGCATTTTGTATTCAATCCCGATGAAGATTATGTGTCTCATGGTCTATGTGTAGGTTCAAGGAATGCAGTAAACCTGCACTGGTGGATAGGAATCTAATATTGGGCCCCCGGATTCGCTCAAATCACAATCTCATAGAAGCTTCACTCTTCTTGTACTTAAGTCGTCATTGTATTTCTGTAGTCAATCCCGATGCAGTTTCTGTGTTTCATGGTCAATGTGAAGCTCCAAGGGATAGAATAAACCCGCACTGGTGCATCGGAAGCTAATACTGGTCTCCCAGGAGCCGCTGAAAGCACAAACCCTTAGAAGACTCATTCTTCTTGTGCCTTTTCTATCCAATACCGATGCAATATCTGTGTTTCATGGTCAATGTGAAGGTCCAAGGGATACAGTAGACTTGCACTGGTGCATCGGAATCTAATACTGCTCTTCCAGGAACCGCTCAAAGCACAAACTCATAGAAGATTCACTCTTCTTGTTCATAAGTTGTCATTGTGCATTTTATATTCAATTCCGATCCAATTTCTGTGTTTCATGGTTCATGTGAAGGTCCAAGGGATACAGTAAATCTGCACTGGTGCATCGGAATCTAATACTGGTCCCCCAGGAGCCGCTCAAAGCAAAAACTCTTAGAAGATTCACTTTTCTTGTACTTAAGTACGCATTGTGCCTTTTGTATTCGATCCCGATGTTATTTCTGCGTTTCATGGTCAATGTGAAGGATTAAGGCGTAAAGTTAACCTGCGCTGGTGCATCGTAATCTAATACTGGTCTCCCAGGAGCCGCTCAAATCACAAACTCTTAGAAGATTCACTTTTCCTGTACTTAAGTCGGCATTGTGCCTGTTGTATTCAATCCCGATGCAATTTCAGAGTTTCATGGTCAATGTGAAGGTCCAAGGGAAACGGTAAACCTGCACTGGTGCATCGGAATCTAATACTGGTGTCTCAGGAGCCGCTCATAGCACAAACTCTTCGATGACTCACTCTTCTTGTACTTAAGTCGGCATTGTACGTTTTGCATTTTATCCCGATGCAATATCTGTGTTTCATGGTCAATGTGAAGGTCCAAGGGATACAGTAAACCTGCACTGGTGCATCGTAATCTAATACTGGTCTCCCAGAAGCCGCTCAAATCACAAACTCTTCGAAGATTCAGTCTTCCTGTACTTTATTTGGCATTGTGCCTTTTATATTCAATCCCGATGCAATATCTGTGTTTCATGGTGAATGTGAAGGTCCAAGGTATACAGTAAACCTGCACTGGTCCATCGGAATCTATTACTGGTCTACCAGGAGCCACACAAAACACAAACTCTTATAAGATTCGCTCTTCTTGTACTTAAGTTTGCATTGTGCTTTTTGTATTCAATCCCGATGCAATTTCTGTGTTAAATGGTCAATGTGAACGACCATGGGATACAGTAAACGTGCACTGGTCCATCGGAATCCAGTACTGGTCTCCCAGGAGCCGCTCAAAGCAATAACTCTTAGAAGATTCACTCTTCTTGTACTTAAGTTGGCATTGTGCCTTTTGCATTCAATCCCAGTGCAATTTCTCTGTTTCAAGCTCAATGTGAAAGTCCAAGGGATACAGTAAACCATCACTGGTGCATCGGAATCTAAAACTGGTCTCCCAGGAGCCGCTCAAAGCACTAACTCTTAGAAGATTCACTCTTCTTGTACTTAAGTTGGCATTGTGCCTTTTGTATTCAATCCCGAAGCAATTTCTGTGTTTCATGGTCAATGTGAAAGTCCTAGGGATACAGTAAACCTGCAGTGGTGCATCGGAATCTAATACTGGTCTCCCAGGAGCCGCTCAAAACACAAACTGTTAGAAGATTCACTCTTTTTGTACTTAAGTCGTCATTGTGTTTTTGAATTCAATCCCGATGCAATTTCTGTGTTTCATGGTTAATGTGAAGATCCAAGGAATACAGTAAACCTGCACTGGTCCATCGGAATCTAATACTGGTTTCCCAGGAGACGCTCAAAGCACAAACTCTTAGATGATTCACTCTTCTTGTACTTAAGTCGGCATGTGGATTTTGTATTCCATTCCGATGCCTATTGTGTGTTTCATGGTCAATGTGAAGGTCCAAGGCATACAGTAAACCTGCACTGGTGCAATGGAATCTAATACTGGTATCCCAGGAGCCGCTCAAAACACAAACTCCAAGAAGATTCACTCTTCTTGTACTTAAGTAGGCATTGTGCATTTTGTATTCAATCCCTATGCAATATCTCATTTTCAATGTCAATGTGAAGGACCAAGGGATAACGTAAATCCGCACTGGTGCATCGGAATCTAATACTGGTCTCCTAGGTGCCGCTCAAGGCACAAACTATTAGTAGATTTACTTTTCTTTGACTTCAGTCTGCATTGTTCGTTTTTTATTCGATCCCGATGCAGTTTATGTGTTTCATGGTTAATGAGAACGTCCAAGGAATGCAGTAAACCTTTACTGGTGGATAGGAATCTAATACTAAGATCCCAGGAGCCGCTCAAAGTAGAAACTCTTATAAGATTCACTCTTCTTGTACTTTAGTCGGCATTGTGCCTTTTGTATTCAATCCCGATGCAATTTCTGTGTTTCATGATCAATGTGAAGGTCCAAATGAAACTTAGGTCGGCATTGCGCCTTTTGTCATCAATCCCGATGCAATTTCTGTGTTTCATGGACAATGTGAAAGTCCAAGGGATACAGGAAACCTGCACTGGTGCATCGGAATCTAATACTAGTCTTGTGCCTTTTGTATTCAATCCCGATGCAATATCTGTGTTTCATGCTCAATGTGAAGGTCCAAGGAATAGTGTAAACCTGCACTGGTGCATCGGAATCTAATACTGGTCTCCCAGGAGCCACTCAAAACACTAACTTTATGAAGATTCACTCTTCTTGTACTTAAGTCGGCATTGTGCCTTTTGTATTCAATCCCGATGCAATTTATGTGTTTCATGGCCAATGTGAAGGTCCAAGGAACGCAGTAAACCTGCACTGGTGCATCGTAATCTAATACTGGTCTCCCTGGTTCCGCTCAAATCACAAACTCTTAGGAGATTCACTCTTGATGTTCTTAAGTCGGCATTGTGCCTTTTGTATTCAATCCCGATGCAATTTCTGTGTTTCATGGTCAATGTGAGGGTCCAAATGAAACTGAAGTCGGCATTGTGCCTTTTGTATTCAATCCCGATGCAATTTCTGTGTTTCATGGTAAATGTGAAGACCAGGGATACAGTAAACCTGCACTGGTGCATCGGAATCTAATTTTGGTCTCTCAGGAGCCGCTCAAAATACTAACTCTTAGAAGATTCACTCTTCTTGTACTTAAGTCGGCATTGTGCCTTTTGTATTCAATCCTGATACCACATCTGTGTTTCATGGTAAATGCGAAGGTCCAAGGGATACAGTAAACATGCACTGGTACATCGGAATCCAAAACTATTCTCCCAGGAGCCGCTCAAAGCACAAAGTCTTAGAAGATTCACTCTTGTTGTTCTTCAGTTGGCAATGTGGTTTTGTATTCAATCCCAATGCAATTTCTGTGTTTCATGGTCAATGTGAAGGTCCAAGGGATACAGTAAACCTGCACTGGTGCAGCGGAATGTAATACTGGTCTCCCAGGAGCCGTTCAAAACACAAACTCTTAGAAGATTCATTCTTCTTGTACTCAAGTAAGCATTGAGCCTTTTGTATTCAATCCCGATGCAATTTCTGTGTTTGAAGGTCAATGTGAAGGGCCAAGGAATGAAGTAAACCCGCACTAGTGCATCGTAATCTAATACTGGTCTCCCAGGAGCCGCTCAAAGCACAAAGTCTTAGATGATTCACTCTTCTTGTCCTTAAGGCGGCATTGTGTCTTTTGTATTAAATCCTGATGCAATTTCTGTGTCTCATGGTTAATGTGAAGGTACAAGGGATACAGAATACCTCCACTGTTGCATCGGAATCTAATACTGGTCTCGCAGAAACCGCTCAAAACACAAACTCTTAGAAGATTAACTCTCTTTGTACTTAAGTCGTCATTGTGTCTTTTGTATTCAATCCCGGTGCAAATTCTGTGTTTCATAGTCAATGGAAATGTCCAAGGTATACAGTAAATCCTGCACTGGTGGATCGGAATCTAATACTGGTCTCCCAGGAGCCGCTCAAAGCACAAACACGTTGACGATGCACTCTTCTTGTACTTATGTCGGCATTGTGCCTTTTGTGTTATATCCCGAAGCAAATTCTGTGTTTCATGGTCAATGTGAAGGACCAAGCGACACAGTAAACCTGCTTAGGTGCTGGTCTCCCACCAGCCGCTCAACAATCTAACTCTTAGAACATTCACTTTTCTTGTACTTAAGTCGGCATTGTGCCTTTGTATACAATCCTGATGCAATTTCTGTGTTTCATGGTCAATGTGAAGGTCCAAGGGATACAGTAAACATGCACAGGTGCTGCTGAATCTAATAATGCCCTCCCAGGATCCGCTCAAATCACCAACTCTTACAAGATTAACTCTTATTGTACATAATTTGGCATTGTGCCTTTTTAATTCAATCCCGATGCAATTTCTGTGTTTCATGCTCAATGTGAAGATGCAAGTGATACAGTAAACCGGCACTGGTGGATCGGAATCAAATATTTGTCTCCCAGGAGACCCTCAAATTACAAACTCTTGGAGGATTCACTCGTCTTGTACTTAAGTCGGCATTGTGCCTTTTGTATTCCATCCCGATGCAGTTTCTGTGTTTAATGGCCAACGTGAACTTCCAAGAGATACAGTAAACATGCAACAGGGCATTGGAATCTAACACTGGCCTCCCAGGAGCCGCTCAATGCACAAACTCTTAGAAGATTCACTCTTCTTGCACTTAAGTCGCCATTGTGCCTTTTGTATTATATCCCGATGCAATTTCTATGTTTCATGGTCAATGTGAAGGTCCAAGGGATACAGCAAACCTGCACTGGTGCATCGGAATCTAATACTACTCTTGTGCCTTTTGTATTCAATCCCGATGCAATATCTGCCTTTCATGGTCAATGTGAAGGCCCAAGGGATACAGTAAACCTGCACTGGTGCACCGGAATCTAATACTGGTCCCCCAACAGCCACTCAAGACACTAACTCTTAGAAGATTCACTCTTCTTATACTTAAGTCGCATTGTGCCTTTTGTATTCAATCCCGATGCAATTTCTGTGTTTCATGGGACGTGTAAATGCCCAAGGAATACAGTAAACCTGCACTGGTGCATCGGAATCTAATACTGGTCTCCCAGGATCCGCTCAAAGCACAAAATTTTGGAAGATTTTCTCTTCTTGTACTTAAGTCGGCATTGTGCATTTTGTATTCTATCCCGATGCAATTTCTGTGTTTCATGGTCAATGTGAAGGTCCAAGCGATACAGTAAACCTACACTGGTGCAGCGGAATGTAATACTGGTCTCCCAGGTGCCGTTCAAAGCACAAACTCTTAGAAGATTCACTCTTCTTGTACCTAAGTGGGCATTGAGCCTTTTGTATTCAATCCCGATGATATTTCTGTGTTTGAAGGTGTATGTGAAGGACCAAGGGATGAAGTAAACCCGCACTAGTGCATCGTAATCTAATACTGGTCTCCCAGGAGCCGCTCAAAGCACAAAGTCTTAGAAGATTCACTCTTCTTGTCCTTAAGTCGGCATTGTGCCTTTTGTATTAAATCCTGATGCAATTTCTGTGTCTCATGGTTAATGTGAAGGTACAAGGGATACAGAATACCTCCACTGTTGCATCGGAATCTAATACTGGTCTCGCAGAAACCGCTCAAAACACAAACTCTTAGAAGACTAACTCTTTTTGTACTTAAGTCGGCATTGAGCCTTTTGTATTCAATCCCGATGCAATTTCTGTGTTTCATGGTCAATGGAAAGGTACAAGGTATACAGTAAATCCTGCACTGGTGCATCGGAATCTAATACTAGTATTGTGCCTTTTGTATTCTATCCCGATGCAATATCTGTCTTTCATGGTCAATGTGAATGCCCAAGGGATACAGTAAACCTGCACTGGTGCATCGGAATATAATACTGGTCTCCCAAGAGCCGCTCAAAGCACAAACCCTTAGAAGATTCACTCTTCTTGTACTTAAGTCGCCATTGTGCCTTTTGTGTTCAACCCTGATGCAATTTCTGTGATTCATGGTAAATGCGAACGTCCAAGTGATACAGTAAACTTGCACTCGTGCATCGGAATCCATTACTGGTCTCCCAGAGGCCGCTCAAATCAGAGAGTCTGAGAAGATTCACCCTTCTTGTTCTTAAGTAGGCAATGTGATTTTGTATTCAATCGCGATGCAATTTCTGTGTTTCATGGTCAATGTGAAGGTCCAAGGGATACAGTAAACCTGCACTGGTCCATCGGAATCTATTACTGATCTACCAGGAGCCACACAAAACACAAACTCTTAGAAGATTCGCTCTTCTTGTACTTAAGTCGGCATTGTGCTTTTTGTATTCGATCCCGATGCAATTTCTGTGTTTCATGGTCAATGTGAACGTCCAAGGGACACAGTAAACCTCCACTGGGGCATCAGAATCTAATACTGCTCTCCCAGGATCCGCTCAAATCGCAAACTCATAGTGGCTTCACTCTTCTTGTACTTCATTCGGCACTGTGCCTTTTGTATTCAATTTCGATGCAATTTCTGTGTTTCATGGTCAATGTGAAAGATTAAGGCATAAAGTAAACCTGCACTGGTGCATCGGAATCTAATACTGGTCTCCCAGGAACCGCTCAAAGCACTAACTCTTAGAAGATTCACTCTTCTTGTACTGATGTTAGCATTGTGCCTTATGTATTCAATCCCGTTGCAATTTCTGTGTTTCATGGTCAATTTGAAGATCCAAGGGATACAGTAAACCTGCACTGGTGCATCGGAATCTAATAATGGTCTCCCAGGAGCCGCTCAAAGCACAAACTCTTAGAATATTCACTCGTTTTGTACTTAACTCGTCATTGTGTTTTTGTATTGAATCCCGATTCTATTTCTGTGTTTCATGGTCAATGTGAAGGTCCAAGGGATACAGTAAACCTGCAGTGGTGCATCGGAATCTAAAACTGGTCTCGCAGGAGCCGCTCAAAACACTAACTCTTAGAAGATTCACTCTTCTTGTACTTAAGTTGGCATTGTGCCTTTTGTATTCAATCCCGAAGCAATTTCTGTGTTTCATGGTCAATGTGAAAGTCCAAGGGATACACTAAACATGAAGTGGTGCATCGGAATCTAATACTGGTCTCCCAGGAGCCGCTCAAAACACAAACTGTTAGAAGATTCACTCTTTTTGTACTTAAGTCGTCATTGTGTTTTTGAATTCAATCCCGATGGAATTTCTGTGTTTCATGGCTAATGAGAAGATCCAAGGTATACAGTAAATCTGCACTGGTCCATCGGAATCTAATACTGGTCTCCCAGGAGCCGCTCAAAGCACAAACTCTTAGAAGATTCACACTTCTTGTGCATAAATCGGCATTGTGCATTTTGCATTCAATCCCGATGCAATTTCTGTGTTTCATGGTAAAAATGAAGGACCAAGGCATAAAGTAAACCTGCACTGGTGCATCGAAATCTAATACTGGTGTCCCAGGCGCCGCTCAAAGAACAAACTGTTAGAAGATTCACTCTTCTTGTACTTAAGTCTGCACTTTGCCTTTTGTATCCAATCCCGATGCAATTTCTGTGCTTCATGGTCTATGTGAAGGTCCAAGGGATACAGTAAACCTGCACTGGTGCATCGGAATATAATATTGGTCTCCCAGGAGCCGCTCAAAGAGCTAACTCTTAGAGGATTCACTCTTCTTGTACTTAAGTCGGCATTGTGCCTTTTGTATTCAATCCCGATGCAATTTATGTGTTTCATGGCCAATGTGAAGGTCCAAGGAACGCTGTAAACCTGCACTGGTGCATCGTAATCTAATACTGGTCTCCCAGGTCCGCTCAAATCACAAACTCTTAGAAGATTCACTCTTCTTGTTCTTAAGTCGGCATTGTGCCTTTCGTATTCAATCCCGATGCAATTTCTGTGTTTCACGGTCAATGTGAAGGTCCAAATGAAACTTAAGTCGGCATTGTGCCTTTTGTATTCAATCCCGATGCAATTTCTGTGTTTCATGGTCAATGTGAAGACCAGGGATACAGTAAACCTGCACTGGTGCATCGGAATCTAATAATGGTCTCCCAGGAGCCGCTCAAAGCACAAACTCTTAGAATATTCACTCGTTTTGTACTTAACTCGTCATTGTGTTTTTGTATTGAATCCCGATTCTATTTCTGTGTTTCATGGTCAATGTGAAGGTCCAAGGGATACAGTAAACCTGCAGTGGTGCATCGGAATCTAAAACTGGTCTCGCAGGAGCCGCTCAAAACACTAACTCTTAGAAGATTCACTCTTCTTGTACTTAAGTTGGCATTGTGCCTTTTGTATTCAATCCCGAAGCAATTTCTGTGTTTCATGGTCAATGTGAAAGTCCAAGGGATACACTAAACATGAAGTGGTGCATCGGAATCTAATACTGGTCTCCCAGGAGCCGCTCAAAACACAAACTGTTAGAAGATTCACTCTTTTTGTACTTAAGTCGTCATTGTGTTTTTGAATTCAATCCCGATGGAATTTCTGTGTTTCATGGCTAATGAGAAGATCCAAGGTATACAGTAAATCTGCACTGGTCCATCGGAATCTAATACTGGTCTCCCAGGAGCCGCTCAAAGCACAAACTCTTAGAAGATTCACACTTCTTGTGCATAAATCGGCATTGTGCATTTTGCATTCAATCCCGATGCAATTTCTGTGTTTCATGGTAAAAATGAAGGACCAAGGCATAAAGTAAACCTGCACTGGTGCATCGAAATCTAATACTGGTGTCCCAGGCGCCGCTCAAAGAACAAACTGTTAGAAGATTCACTCTTCTTGTACTTAAGTCTGCACTTTGCCTTTTGTATCCAATCCCGATGCAATTTCTGTGCTTCATGGTCTATGTGAAGGTCCAAGGGATACAGTAAACCTGCACTGGTGCATCGGAATATAATATTGGTCTCCCAGGAGCCGCTCAAAGAGCTAACTCTTAGAGGATTCACTCTTCTTGTACTTAAGTCGGCATTGTGCCTTTTGTATTCAATCCCGATGCAATTTATGTGTTTCATGGCCAATGTGAAGGTCCAAGGAACGCTGTAAACCTGCACTGGTGCATCGTAATCTAATACTGGTCTCCCAGGTCCGCTCAAATCACAAACTCTTAGAAGATTCACTCTTCTTGTTCTTAAGTCGGCATTGTGCCTTTCGTATTCAATCCCGATGCAATTTCTGTGTTTCACGGTCAATGTGAAGGTCCAAATGAAACTTAAGTCGGCATTGTGCCTTTTGTATTCAATCCCGATGCAATTTCTGTGTTTCATGGTCAATGTGAAGACCAGGGATACAGTAAACCTGCACTGGTGCATCGGAATCTAATAATGGTCTCCCAGGAGCCGCTCAAAGCACAAACTCTTAGAATATTCACTCGTTTTGTACTTAACTCGTCATTGTGTTTTTGTATTGAATCCCGATTCTATTTCTGTGTTTCATGGTCAATGTGAAGGTCCAAGGGATACAGTAAACCTGCAGTGGTGCATCGGAATCTAAAACTGGTCTCGCAGGAGCCGCTCAAAACACTAACTCTTAGAAGATTCACTCTTCTTGTACTTAAGTTGGCATTGTGCCTTTTGTATTCAATCCCGAAGCAATTTCTGTGTTTCATGGTCAATGTGAAAGTCCAAGGGATACACTAAACATGAAGTGGTGCATCGGAATCTAATACTGGTCTCCCAGGAGCCGCTCAAAACACAAACTGTTAGAAGATTCACTCTTTTTGTACTTAAGTCGTCATTGTGTTTTTGAATTCAATCCCGATGGAATTTCTGTGTTTCATGGCTAATGAGAAGATCCAAGGTATACAGTAAATCTGCACTGGTCCATCGGAATCTAATACTGGTCTCCCAGGAGCCGCTCAAAGCACAAACTCTTAGAAGATTCACACTTCTTGTGCATAAATCGGCATTGTGCATTTTGCATTCAATCCCGATGCAATTTCTGTGTTTCATGGTAAAAATGAAGGACCAAGGCATAAAGTAAACCTGCACTGGTGCATCGAAATCTAATACTGGTGTCCCAGGCGCCGCTCAAAGAACAAACTGTTAGAAGATTCACTCTTCTTGTACTTAAGTCTGCACTTTGCCTTTTGTATCCAATCCCGATGCAATTTCTGTGCTTCATGGTCTATGTGAAGGTCCAAGGGATACAGTAAACCTGCACTGGTGCATCGGAATATAATATTGGTCTCCCAGGAGCCGCTCAAAGAGCTAACTCTTAGAGGATTCACTCTTCTTGTACTTAAGTCGGCATTGTGCCTTTTGTATTCAATCCCGATGCAATTTATGTGTTTCATGGCCAATGTGAAGGTCCAAGGAACGCTGTAAACCTGCACTGGTGCATCGTAATCTAATACTGGTCTCCCAGGTCCGCTCAAATCACAAACTCTTAGAAGATTCACTCTTCTTGTTCTTAAGTCGGCATTGTGCCTTTCGTATTCAATCCCGATGCAATTTCTGTGTTTCACGGTCAATGTGAAGGTCCAAATGAAACTTAAGTCGGCATTGTGCCTTTTGTATTCAATCCCGATGCAATTTCTGTGTTTCATGGTCAATGTGAAGACCAGGGATACAGTAAACCTGCACTGGTGCATCGGAATCTAATAATGGTCTCCCAGGAGCCGCTCAAAGCACAAACTCTTAGAATATTCACTCGTTTTGTACTTAACTCGTCATTGTGTTTTTGTATTGAATCCCGATTCTATTTCTGTGTTTCATGGTCAATGTGAAGGTCCAAGGGATACAGTAAACCTGCAGTGGTGCATCGGAATCTAAAACTGGTCTCGCAGGAGCCGCTCAAAACACTAACTCTTAGAAGATTCACTCTTCTTGTACTTAAGTTGGCATTGTGCCTTTTGTATTCAATCCCGAAGCAATTTCTGTGTTTCATGGTCAATGTGAAAGTCCAAGGGATACACTAAACATGAAGTGGTGCATCGGAATCTAATACTGGTCTCCCAGGAGCCGCTCAAAACACAAACTGTTAGAAGATTCACTCTTTTTGTACTTAAGTCGTCATTGTGTTTTTGAATTCAATCCCGATGGAATTTCTGTGTTTCATGGCTAATGAGAAGATCCAAGGTATACAGTAAATCTGCACTGGTCCATCGGAATCTAATACTGGTCTCCCAGGAGCCGCTCAAAGCACAAACTCTTAGAAGATTCACACTTCTTGTGCATAAATCGGCATTGTGCATTTTGCATTCAATCCCGATGCAATTTCTGTGTTTCATGGTAAAAATGAAGGACCAAGGCATAAAGTAAACCTGCACTGGTGCATCGAAATCTAATACTGGTGTCCCAGGCGCCGCTCAAAGAACAAACTGTTAGAAGATTCACTCTTCTTGTACTTAAGTCTGCACTTTGCCTTTTGTATCCAATCCCGATGCAATTTCTGTGCTTCATGGTCTATGTGAAGGTCCAAGGGATACAGTAAACCTGCACTGGTGCATCGGAATATAATATTGGTCTCCCAGGAGCCGCTCAAAGAGCTAACTCTTAGAGGATTCACTCTTCTTGTACTTAAGTCGGCATTGTGCCTTTTGTATTCAATCCCGATGCAATTTATGTGTTTCATGGCCAATGTGAAGGTCCAAGGAACGCTGTAAACCTGCACTGGTGCATCGTAATCTAATACTGGTCTCCCAGGTCCGCTCAAATCACAAACTCTTAGAAGATTCACTCTTCTTGTTCTTAAGTCGGCATTGTGCCTTTCGTATTCAATCCCGATGCAATTTCTGTGTTTCACGGTCAATGTGAAGGTCCAAATGAAACTTAAGTCGGCATTGTGCCTTTTGTATTCAATCCCGATGCAATTTCTGTGTTTCATGGTCAATGTGAAGACCAGGGATACAGTAAACCTGCACTGGTGCATCGGAATCTAATTTTGGTCTCCCAGGTCCGCTCAAATCACAAACTCTTAGAAGATTCACTCTTCTTGTTCTTAAGTCGGCATAGTGCCTTTTGTATTAAATCCTGATGCAATTTCTGTGTCTCATGGTTAATGTGAAGTTACAAGGGATACAGAATACCTCCGCTGTTGCAACGGAATCTAATACTTGTCTCGCAGAAACCGCTGAAAACACAAACTCTTAGAAGATTAACTCTTTTTGTACTTAAGTCGGCATTGTGCCTTTTGTATTCAATCCCGATGCAATTTCTGTGTTTCATAGTCAATGGAAAGGTACAAGGTATACAGTAAATCCTGCACTGGTGGATCGGAATCTAATACTGGTCTCCCAGGAGCCGCTCACAGCACAAACACGTTGAAGATGCACTTTTCTTGTACTTATGTCGGCATTGTGCCTTTTGTGTTATATCCCGAAGCAAATTCTGTGTTTCTTGGTCAATGTGAAGGACCAAGCGACACAGTAAACCTGCATAGGTTCTGGTCTCCCACCAGCCGCTCAACAATCTAACTCTTAGAACATTCACTCTTCTTGTACTTTAGTCGGCATAGTGCCTTTGTATACAATCCTGATGCAATTTCTGTGTTTCATGGTCAATGTGAAGACCCAAGCGATACACTAAACCGGCACTGGTGGATCGGAATCAAATATTTGTCTCCCAGGAGACCCTCAAATTACAAACTCTTAGAAGATTCACTCTTCTTGTACTTAAGTCGACATTGTGCCTTTTGTATTCCATACCGATGCAGTTTCTGTGTTTAATGGTGAACGTGAACTTCCAAGAGATACAGTAAACATGCAACAGGGCATTGGAATCTAATACTGGCCTCCCGGGAGCCGCTCAATGCACAAACTCTTAGAAGATTCACTCTTCTTGCATTTAAGTCGCCATTGTGCCTTTTGTATTCAATCCCGATGCAATTTCTATGTTTCATGGTCAATGTGAAGGTCCAAGGGATACAGTACACCTGCACTGGTGCATCGGAATCTAATACTAGTCTTGTGCCTTTTGTATTCAATCCCGATGCAATATCTGTCTTTCATCGTCAATGTGAAGGCCCAAGGGATACAGTAAAGCTGCACTGGAGCATCGGAATCTAATACTGGTCTCCCAGAAGCCGCTCAAAAAACAAACTCTTAGAAGATTCACTCTTCTTGTACTTAAGTTCGCATTGTGCTTTTGTATTCAATCCCCATGCAATTTCTGTGTTTCATACTCAATGTGAAGGTCCAAGGGAGACTTAAGTCCGCATTGTGCCTCTTGTCATCAATCCCGATGCAATTTCTGTGATTCATGCTCAATGTGAAAGTCCAAGGAATACAGCAAAACTGCACTGGTGAATCGGAAACTAATACTAGTCTTGTGCCTTTTGTATTCAATCCCGATGCAATATCTGTGTATCATGGTCAATGTGATGGTCCAACGGACACAGTAAACCTGCACTGGTGGATCGGAATCTAATATTGGTCTCCCAGGAGCCACTCAAAGCACTAACTCTTAGAAGATTCACTCTTCTTGTACTTAGAATGGCATTGTGCCTTTTGTATTCAATCCCGTTGCATTTTTTGTGTTTCATGGCCAATGTGAAGGTCCAAGGAATGCAGTGAACCTGCACTGGTGCATCGTAAACTAATACAGGTCTCCCCGGTTCCGCTCATATCACAAACTCTTAGAAGATTCACTCTTCTCGTTCTTAAGTCGGCATTGTGCCTTTTGTATTCAATCCCGGTGCAATATCTGTGTTTCATGGTCAATGTGAAGGTCCAAGCCATACAGCAAACCTGCACTTGTTCATCGGAATCTAATACGGGTCTTGTGCTTTTTGTATTCCATCCCGATGCAATTTCTGTGTTTCGTGGTCAATGTGGAGGTCCAAGTGATACAGCAAACCTGCACTGGTGCATCTGAATATAATACTGGTCTCCCAGGAGCCGCTCAAAGCACAAAACCTTAGAAGATTCACTCTTCCTGTACTTGAGTCGCCATTGTGCCTTTTGTGTTCAAACCTGATGCAATTTCTGCGTTTCATGGTAAATGCGAAGGTCCAAGTGATACAGTAAACTTGCACTCGTGCATCGGAATCCATTACTGGTCTCCCAGGAGACGCTCAAATCAGAGAGTCTGAGAAGATTCACCCTTCTTGTTCTTAAGTAGGCAATGTGATTTTGTATTCAATTCCGATGCAATTTCTGTGTTTCATGGTCAATGCGAAGGTCCAAGGGATACAGTAAACCTGCACTGGTCCGTCGGAATCTATTACTGGTCTACCAGGAGCCACACAAAACACAAACTCTTAGAAGATTCGCTCTTCTTGTACTTAAGTCGGCACTGTGCTTTTTGTATTCGATCCCGATGCAATTTCTGTGTTTCATGGTCAATGTGAACGTCCAAGGGACACAGTAAACCTGCACTGGGGCATCAGAATCTAATACTGCTTTCCCAGGATCCGCTCAAATCGCAAACTCAAAGTGGCTTCACTCTTCTTGTACTTCATTCGGCATTGTGCCTTTTGTATTCAATTTCGATGCAATCTCTGTGTTTCATGGTCAACGTGAAAGTCCAAGGGATACAGTAAACCATCACTGGTGCATCGGAATCTAGTACTGGTCTCCCAGTAGCCGCTCAAAGCACAAACTCTTAGCAGATTCACTCTTCTTGTACTTAAGTCGCCATTGTGCATTTTGTATTCGATCCCGATGTAATTTCTGTCATTCATGGTCAATGTGAAAGATTAAGGCATAAAGTAAACCAGGAGCCGCTCAAAGCACTAACTCTTAGAAGATTCACTCTTCTTGTACTGAAGTTGGCATTGTGCCTTATGTATTCATTCCCGTTGCAATTTCTGTGTTTCATGGTCAATGTGAAGATTCAAGGAATGCAGTAAACCTGCACTGGTGCATCGGAATCTAATACTGGTCTCCCAGGAGCCGCTCAAAGCACAAACTCTTAGAATATTCACTCGTTTTGTACTTAAGTCATCATTGTGTTTTTGTATTCAATCCCGCTGCAATTTCTGTGTTTCATGGTCAATGTGAAGTTCCAAGGGATGGAGTAAACCTGCACCGGTGAATTGGAATCTAATACTGGTTTCCCAGGAGCCGCTCAAAGCACTAACTCTTAGAAGATTCACTCTTCTTGTACTTAAGTCGGCATTGTGCATTTTGTATACAATCCCGATGCAGTTTATGTGTTTCATGGTCAATGTGAAGGTCCAAGGGATACAGTAAACCTGCAGTGGTGCATCGGAATCTAAAACTGGTCTCCCAGGAGCCGCTCAAAGCACTATTTCTTAGAAGATTCACTCTTCTTGTACTTAAGTTGGCATTGTGCCTTTTGTATTCAATCCCGAAGCAATTTCTGTGTTTCATGGTCAATGTGAAAGTCCAAGGGATACAGTAAACCTGCAGTGGTGCATCGGAATCTAATACTGGTCTCCCAGGAGCCGCTCAAAACACAAACTCTTAGACGATTCACTCTTTTTGTACTTAAGTCGTCATTGTGTTTTAGAATTCAATCCCGATGCAATTTCTGTGTTTCATGGCTAATGAGAAGATCCAAGGAATACAGTAAACCTGCACTGGTCAATCGGAATCTAATACTGGTCTCCCAGGAGCCGCTCAAAGCACAAACTCTTAGAGGATTCACACTTCTTGTGCATAAATCGGGATTGTGCATTTTGTATTCAATCCCGGTGCAATTTCTGTGTTTCATGGTCAAAATGAAGGACCAAGGCATAAAGTAAACCTGCACTGGTGCATCGAAATCTAATACTGGTCTCCCAGGCGCCGCTCAAAGAACAAACTGTTAGAAGATTCACTCTTCTTGTACTTAAGTCTGCACTTTGCCTTTTGTATCCAATCCCGATGCAATTTCTGTGCTTCGTGGACTATGTGAAGGTCCAATGGATGCAGTAAACCTGCACTGGTGCATCGGAATCTAATATTGGTCTCCCAGGAGCCGCTCAAAGAGCTAACTCTTAGAAGATTCACTCTTCTTGTACTTAAGTCGGCATTGTGCCTTTTGTATTCAATCCCGATGCAATTTATGTGTTTCATGGCCAATGTGAAGGTCCAAGGAACGCAGTAAACCTGCACTGGTGCATCGTAATCTAATACTGGTCTCCCAGGTTCCGCTCAAATCACAAACTCTTAGAAGATTCACTCTTCTTGTTCTTAAGTCGGCATTGTGCCTTTTGTATTCAATCCCGATGCAATTTCTGTGTTTCATGGTCAATGTGAAGACCAGGGATACAGTAAACCTGCACTGGTGTATCGGAATCTAATTTTGGTCTCCCAGGAGCTGCTCAAAAAACTAACTCTTAGAAGATTCACTCTTCTTGTACTTAAGTCGGCATTGTGCCTTTTGTATTCAATCCTGATGCCATATTTGTGTTTCATGGTAAATGCGAGGGTCCAAGGGATACAGCAAACATGCACTGGTACATCGGAATCCAAAACTATTCCCTCAGGAGCCGCTCGAAGCACAAAGTCTTAGAAGATTCACTCTTGTTGTTCTTAAGTTGGCAATGTGGTTTTGTATTCAATCCCAATGCAATTTCTGTGTTTCATGGTCAATGTGAAGGTCCAAGGGATACAGTAAACCTGCACTGGTGCAGCGGAATGTAATACTGGTCTCCCAGGAGCCGTTCAAAACGCAAACTCTTAGAAGATTCATTCTTCCAGTACTTAAGTAGGCACTGAGCCTTTTGCATTCAACCCCGATGCAATTTATGTGTCTGATGGTTAATGTGAAGGTACAAGGGATACAGAATACCTCCGCTGTTGCATCGGAATCTAATACTGGTCTCGCAGAAACCGCTGAAAACACAAACTCTTAGAAGATTAACTCTTTTTGTACTTAAGTCGGCATTGTGCCTTTTGTATTCAATCCCGATGCAATTTCTGTGTTTCATAGTCAATGGAAAGGTACAAGGTATACAGTAAATCCTGCACTGGTGGATCGGAATCTAATACTGGTCTCCCAGGAGCCGCTCACAGCACAAACACGTTGAAGATGCACTTTTCTTGTAACTTATGTCGGCATTGTGCCTTTTGTGTTATATCCCGAAGCAAATTCTGTGTTTCTTGGTCAATGTGAAGGACCAAGCGACACAGTAAACCTGCATAGGTGCTGGTCTCCCACCAGCCGCTCAACAATCTAACTCTTAGAACATTCACTCTTCTTGTACTTGAGTCGGCATAGTGCCTTTGTATACAATCCTGATGCAATTTCTGTGTTTCATGGTCAATGTGAAGGTCCAAGGGATACAGTAAACATGCACAGGTGCAGCTGAATCTAATAATGCTCTCCCAGGATCCGCTCACAGCACCAACTCTTAGAAGATTCACTCTTTATGTACATAATTTGGCATTGTGCCTTTTTAATTCAATCCCGATGCAATTTCTGTGTTTCATGCTCAATGTGAAGACCCAAGTGATACAGTAAACCGACACTGGTGGATCGGAATCAAATATCTGTCTCCCAGGAGACCCTCAAATTACAAACTCTTAGAAGATTCACTCTTCTTGTACTTAAGTCGGCATTGTGCCTTTTGTATTCCATCCCGATGCAGTTTCTGTGTTTAATGGTGAACGTGAACTTCCAAGAGATACAGTAAACATGCAACAGGGCTTTGGAATCTAATACTGGCATCCCAGGAGCCGCTCAATGCCCAAACTCTTAGAAGATTCACTCTTCTTGCACTTAAGTCGCCATTGTGCCTTTTGTATTCAATCCCGATGCAATTTCTATGTTTCATGGTCAATGTGAAGGTCCAAGGGATACAGCAAACCTGCACTGGTTCATCGGAATCTAATACTAGTCTTGTGCCTTTTGTATTCAATCCCGATGCAATATCTGTCTTTCATGGTCAATGTGAAGGCCCAAGGGATACAGTAAACCTGCACTGGTGCACCGGAATCTAATACTGGTCCCCCAGGAGCCACTCAAAACACTAACTCTTAGAAGATTCACTCTTCTTGTACTTAAGTCGCATTGTGCCTTTTCTATTCAATCCAGATGCTATTTCTGTGTTTCATGGGACATCTGAATGCCCAAGAAATACAGTAAACCTGCACTGGTGCATCGGAATCTAATACTGGTCTCCCAGGATCCGCTCAAAGCACAAATTCTTGGAAGATTCTCTCTTCTTGTACTTATGTCGGCATTGTGCATTTTGTATTCAATCCCGATGCAATTTCTGTGTTTCATGGTCAATATGAAGGCCCGAGGGCTACAGTAAAACTGCACTGGAGCATCGGAATCTAATACTGGTCTCCCAGAAGCCGCTCAAAAAACAAACTCTTAGAAGATTCACTCTTCTTGTACTTAAGTTGCCATTGTGCTTTTGTATTCAATCCCGATGCAATTTTTGTGTTTCATGGTCAATGTGAAGGTCCAAGGGAAACTTAAGTCCGCATTATGCCTTTTGTCATCAATCCCGATGCAATTTCTGTGTTTCATGGTCAATGTGAAGGTCCAAGGGATACAGTAAACCTGCACTGGTGGATCGGAATCTAATATTGGTCTTCCAGGAGCCACTCAAAGCACTAACTCTTAGAAGATTCACTCTTCTTGTACTTAAAATGCCATTGTGACTTTTCTATTCAATCCCGATGCAATTTATGTGTTTCATGGCCAATGTGAAGGTCGAAGGAATGCAGTGAACATGCACTGGTGCATCGTAATCTAATACAGGTCTCCATGTTCCCGCTCATATCACAAACTCTTAGAAGATTCACTCTTCTTGTTCTTAAGTCGGCAATGTGCCTTTTGTATTCAATCCCGATGAAATTTCTCTGTTTCATGGTCAATGTGAAGGTCCAAATGAAACTTAAGACGGCATTGTGCCTTTTGTAATCAATCCCAATGCAATTTCTGTGTTTCATGGTCAATGTGAAGGTCCAAGGGATACAGTAAAACTGCACTGGGGCATCGGAATCTAATACTGGTCTCCCAGAAGCCGCTCAAAAAACAAACTCTTAAAAGATTCACTCTTCTTGTACTTAAGTTTGCATTGTGCTTTTGTATTCAATCCCGATGCAATTTCAGTCTTTCATGCTCAATGTGAAAGTCCCAGGAATACAGCAAAACTGCACTTCTGAATCGGAATCTAATACTAGTCTTGTGCCTCTTGTATTCAATCCCGATGCAATATCTGTGTATCATGGTCAATGTGAAGGTCCAAGGAATACAGCAAAACTGCACTGGTGAATCGGAATGTAATACAAGTCTTGTGCCTTTTGTATTCAATCCCGATGCAATATCTGTGTTTCATGTTCAATGTGAAGGTCCAAGGGATACAGCAAACCTACTGTGGTGAATCGGAATCTAATATTGGTCTCCCAGGAGCCACTCAAAACACTAACTCTTAGAAGATTCACTCTTCTTGTACTTAACTTGGCATTGTGCCTTTTGTATTCAATCCCGATGCAATTTATGTGTTTCATGGCCAATGTGAAGGTCCAAGGATTGCAGTAAACCTGCACTGGTGCATCGTAATCTAATACTGGTCTCCCTGGTCCCGCTCATATCACAAACTCTTAGAAGATTCACTCTTCTTGTTCTGAAGTCGGCATTGTGCCTTTTGTATTCAATCCCGATGCAATTTATGTGTTTCATGGCCAATGTGAAGGTCCTAGGAATGCAGTAAACCTGCACTGGTGCATCGTAATCAAATACTGGTCTCCCCGGTTCCGCTCATATCACAAACTCTTAGAAGATTCACCCTTCTTCTTCTTAAGTCGGCAATGTGCATTTTGTATTCAAACCCGACGCAATTTCTGTGTTTCATGGTCAATGTGAAGGTTCAAGGGATACAGTAAACCTGCACTGGTGCATCAGAACCTAATACTTGTCTCCCAGGAGCCGCTCAAAGCACAAAATCTTGGAAGATTCTCTCTTCTTGTACTTAAGTTGGCATTGTGCCTTTTGAATTCAATCCCGATGCAATTTCTGTGTTTCATGGTCAATGTTAAGGTCCAAGGTATACAGCAAACCTGCACTGGTGCATCGGAATCTAATACTGGTCTCCCAGGAGCCGCTCAAAGCACAAACCCTTAGAAGATTCCCTTTTCTTGTACTTAAATCGGCATTGTACCTTTTGTATTCAATCCAGATGCAATTTCTGTGTTTCATGGTATATGCGAAGGTCCAAGGGATACAGTAAACCTGCCCTGGTGCATCGGAATCCAATGCTGGTCTCCAAGGAGCCGCACAAAGCACAAAGTCTTGGAAGATTCACTCTTCTTGTTCTTAAGTTGGCAATGTGCTTTTGTTTTCAATCCCGATGCAATTTCTGTGTTTCATAGTCAATTTGAAGGTCCAAGGGATACAGTAAACCTGAACTGGTGCATCGGAATGTAACACTGGTCTCCCAGGAGCCGTTCAAAACACAAACTCTTAGAAGATTCACACTTCTTGTACTTAAGTCGGCATTGTGCCTTTTCTATTCAATCCCGATGCAATTTCTGTGTTTCATGGTCAATGTGAAGGTCCAAGGGATACAGCAAACCAGCACTGGTGCATCGGATTCTAATACTGGTCTCCGAGGAACCGCTCAAATCACAAACCCTTAGAAGATTCACTCTTCTTGTATTTAAGTCGGCATTGTGCTATTTGTATTTAATCCCGATGCAATTTCTGTGTTTCATGGTTAATGGGAAGGTCCATGGTATACAGTAAACCTGCACTGGTACATCGGAATCTAATACTGATCTCCCAGGAGCCGCTCAAAGCACAAACCCGTTGAAGATGCACCCTTCTTGTACTTATATCGGCATTGTGCTTTTGTGTTCAATCCCGAAGCAATTTCTGTGTTTCGTGGTCAATGTGAAGGACCTAGCGACACAGTAAACCTGCACAGGTGCTGGTCTCCCACCAGCCGCTCAAAAATCAAACTCTTAGAGGATTCACGTTTCTTGAACTTAAGTTGGCATTGTGCATTTGTATTAAATCCTGATGCAATTTCTTTGTTTCATGGTCAATGTGAAGGTCCAAGGGATACAGTAAACATGCACAGGTGCAGCTGAATCTAATATTGTTCTGGCAGGATCCGCTCAAAGCACAAACTCTAAGAAGATTCACTTTTCTTGTACATTATTCGGCATTGTGCCTTTTGTATTCAATCCCGATGCAATTTCTGTGTTTCATGGTCAATGTGAAGATACAAGTGACACAGTAAACCGGCACTGGTGGATCGGAATATAATATTTGTCTCCCAGGAGCCCCTCAAATTACAGACTCTTAGAAGATTCACTCTCCTTGTACCTAAGTCGGCATTGTGCCTTTTGTATTCAATTACGATGCAATTTCTGGGATGCATGGTCAATGTGAAGGTCCAAGGGATACAGTAAACACTCACTGGTGCATCGGAATCTAATACTGGTCTCCCAGGAGCCGCTCAAACTCAAACTCTTAGAAGATTCACTCTTCTTGTACTTAAGTTGGCATTGTGCCTTTTGTATTCAATCCCGATGCAATTTCTGTGTTTCATGGTCAATGTGAAGGTCCAAGGGAAACTTTAGTCGCCATTGTTTCTTTTGTCATCAATCCTGATGCAATTTCTGTGTTTCAGGGCCAATGTGAAAGTCCAAGGAATACAGCAAAACTGCACTGGTGAATCGGAAACTAATACTAGTCTTGTGCCTTTTGTATTCAATCCTGATGCAGTATCTGTGTTTCATGTTCAATGTGAAGGACAAGGGATACAGTAAACCTGCAGTGGTGCATCGGATTCTAATATTGGTCTCCCAGGGGCCGCACAAAGCACAAGGTCTTAGAAGATTCACTCTTCTTGCCCTTAAGTCGGCTTATGCCTTTTGTATTCAATCCCGATGCTATTTCTGTGTTTCATCGTCAAGGTGAAGGTCCAAGGGATACAGGACAGCTCCACTGGTGCATCGGAATCTAATACTGGTCTCCCAGGAGCCGCTCAAAGCACAAACCCGTTGAGGATGCACTCTTCTTGTACTTATGTCAGCATTGTGCCTTTTGTGTTCAATCCCGAAGCAATTTCTGTGTTTCATGGTCAATGTGAAGGTCCAAGGGATACAGCAAACTAGCACTGGTGCATCGGAATCTAATACTAGTCTCCGAGGAACCGCTCAAAGCACAAACCCTTAGAAGATTCACTCTTCTTGTACTTAAGTCGGCATTGTGCCTTTTGTATTCTATCCGGATGATACTTGTGTGTTTCATGGTCAATGTGAAGGTCCAAGGGATACAGTAAACCTGTACTGGTGCATCCTAGGCTACTACTGGTCTCCCAGGAGCCGCTCAAAGCACAAACTCTTAGAAGATTCACTTTTCTTGTGCATTTTATTATCAATTCCAGAGCAATTTCTGTGTTTCATGCATAATGTGTAGCTCCAAGGGATACAGTAAACCTGCACTTGTGCATCGGATTCTAATACTGTTCTCCCAGGAGCCGCTCAAAGAACATGCTCTTAGAAGATTCACTCTTCTTGTACTTAAGTACGCACTGTGCCTTTTGTATTTGATCCCAATGCAAATTCTGTGTTTCATGGTCAAAATGAAGAACCAAGGCATTAAGTAAACCTGCACTGGTGCATCGGAATCTAATACTGGTCTCCCAGGAGCCGCTCAAAGCACAAACTGTTAGAAGATTCCGTCTTCTTGTACTTAAGTCGGCATTCTGACTTTTGTATTCAATCCCGATGCCATTTCTGTGATTAATGGTCAATGTGAAAGTCCAAGGGAGACAGTAAACCTACACTGGTGCATCGGAATCTAATACTGGTGTCTCAGGAGCCGCTCAAACATAAAGTCTTAGATGATTCACTTTTCTTGTACTTAAGTCGGCATTGTACCTTTTGTATTCAATCCCGGTGCATTTTCTGTGCTTCATGGTCGATGTGAAGGTCCAAGGGATACAGTATACCTGCACTGGTGCTTCGGACCCTAATATTGGTCTCCCAGGAGTCGCTCAACAAACTAACTCTTAGAAGATTCACTCTTCTTGTACTTTAGTCGGCATTGCGCCTCTTGAATTCAATCCCGATGCAATTTCTGTGTTTCATGGTCAATGTGAAGGTCCAAGGGATACAGTAGAACTGCACTGGTGCTGCGGAATCTAATACTGGTCTCACAGGAGCCGCTCAAAGCACAAACTCTTAGATGATTCACTCTTCCTGTACTTAAGCCGGCATGTGCATTTTGTATTCCATCCCGATGCCTTTTCTGTGTTTCATGGTCAAAGTGATGGTCCAACGCATACAGAAACTTGCACTAGTGCATCTGAATCTAATACTGGTATCCCAGGAGCCGCTAAAAGCCCAAACTCAAAGAAGATTCACTCTTCTTGTCCTTAACTAGGCATTGTGCCTTTTGTATTCAACCCCGACGCAATTTCTGTGTTTCAAGGTCAATGTGAAGTACCAAGGGATAAAGTAAACCCGCACTGCTGCATCGGAATCTAACACTGGTCTCCCAGGAGCCGCTCAAAGCACAAACTCTTAGAAGCTTCACTCTTCTTGTACATTAGTCGGCATTGTGCTTTTTGTATTCCATCCCGATGCAATTTCTGTGTTTCATGGTCAATGTGAAGGTCCAAGGGGTACAGTAAACCTGCACTGGTGCATCGGAATCTAATACTGGTCTCCCAGGAGCCGCTCAAAGCACAAATTCTTAGAAGATTCACTCTTATTGTGCATAAGCCGGCATTGTGCATTTTATATTCAATTCCGATGCAATTTCTGTGTTTCATGGATTGTGTAGGTCCAAGGGATACAGTAAACCTCCACTTATGCATCGGAATCTATTACTGGCCTCCCAGGAGCCTCTCAAAACGCAAACTCTTAGAAGATTCACTCTTCTTGTACATTAGAGCGCATTGAGCCTTTTGTATTCGATCCCGATAAAATTTCTGTGTTTCATGGTCAAAATGAAGGACCAAGGCATAAAGTAAACCTGCACTGGTGCATCGTCATCTAATACTGGTCTCGCAGGAGCCGCTCAAATCACAAACTCTTAGAAGATTCACTCTTCTTATACTTAAGTCGCCATTGTGACTTTTTATTCTATCCCGATGCAATTTCTGTGTTTCATAGTCAATGTAGAGGACCAAGGCATAAAATAAACCTGAACTGGTGCATCGGAATCTAATACTGGTGTCTCAGGAGCCGCTCAAACACAAACTCTTAGATGATTCAATCTTCTTGTACTTAAGTCGGCATTGGGCCTTTTGTATTCAATTCCGATGCATTTTCTGTGCTTCATGGTCAATGTGAAGGTCGAAGGGATACAGTAAACCTGCACTGGTGCATCGGAATCTAATATTGGTCTCCCAGGAGACGCTCAAAAAACTAACTCTTAGAAGATTCACTCTTCTTGTACCTAAGTCGGCATTGTGCATTTTATATTCAATTCCGATGCCATTTCTGGGATTCATGGTCAATGTGAAGGTCCAAGGGATACAGTAAACCTGCACTGGGGCATCGGAATCTAATACTGGTCTCCCAGGGGCCGATCAAACTCTAATTCTTAGACATTCACTCTTATTGTACTTAAGTTGGCATTGTGCCTTTTGTAAACATTCCTGATGCAATTTGTGTGTGGCATGGCCAATGTGAAGATCCAAGGGATACAGTAAACCAGCACTGGTGCATCTAAATCTAATACTGGTCTCCCAAGAGCCACTCATGGTACAAACTCTTAGAAGATTCACTCTTCTTGTCCTTAAGTCGGCATTGCGCCTTTTGTATCCCATCCCGATGCAGTTTCTGTGTTTCATGGTCAATGTGAAGCTCCAAGGGATACAGTAAACCTGGTGCATCTGAATCTAATACTGGTCTCTCAGGAGTCGCTCAATGCACAAACATTTAGAACATTCACTCTGCTTGTACTTAAGTAGGCATTGTGAATTTTGTATTCAATCCTGTTGCAATCTCTGTGATTGATGTTCAATGTGAAAGTCCAAGGGATACAGTTATCGTTCATTAGTGCATCTGAATCTAATACTGGTCTCCCAGCAGCCACTCAAAACACAAACCCTTAGAAGATTCACTCTTCTTGTACTTAAGTCGGAAATGTGCCTTTTGTAGTAAATCGCGATGCAATTTCTGGAATTCATAGTCAATTTGAAGCTCCGAGGGATACAGTAAACATGCACTGGTGCATCGGAATCTAATACTAGTCTCCCAGGAGCCGCTCAAACACAAACTCTTAGAAGATTCACTCTTCCTGTACTTAAGTCGGCATTGTTCCTTTTGTATTCAATTCCGAGGCAAATTCTGTGTTTCATGTTCAATGTGAAGGTCCACGCGATACAGTTAACCTGCACTGGTGCATTGGAATCTCATACTGGTCTCCCAGGAGCCCCTCAAATCACATACTCTTAGAAGATTCACTCTTCTAGTACTTATGTCGGCTATTGTGCCTTTTGTATTCTATCCCGCTGCCATTTCTGTGATTCATGGTCAATGTGAAAAGGTCCAAGTTATACAGTAAACCTGCACCGGTGCATCAGAATCTAATACTGGTCTCCCAGCAGCCACTCAAAACACACACCCTTAGAAGATTCACTCTTCTTGTACTTAAGTCGGCAATGTGCCTTTTGTATTAAATCGCGATGTAATTTCTGGGATTCATGGACAATTTGAAGGTCCAAGGGATACAGTAAACCTGCACTGGTGCATCAGAATCTAATACTGGTCTCCCAGGAGTCGCTCAAAGAAAAACCCCTTAGAAGAATCACTCTTCTTGTACTTAAGTTGGCATTGTGCGGTTAGGTTGGGTTGGGTTGGGTTGGGTTGGGTTGGGTTGGGTTGGGTTGGGTTGGGTTGCGTTGGGTTGGGTTTGGTTGGGTTGGGTTGGGTTGGGTTCGGTTAGGTTGGGGTGGGTTAGGTTAAGTTAGGTTAGGTTAGGTTGGGTTGGGTTGGGTTGGGTTGGCTTGGGTTGGGTTAGGTTAGGTTGGGTTAGGTTAGGTTAGGTTAGGTTACGTTAGGTTAGGTTAGGTTAGGTTAGGTTACGTTACGTTACGTTACGTTACGTTACGTTACGTTAGGTTAGGTTAGGTTAGGTTAGGTTAGGTTTTAGGTTAGGTTTTAGGTTAGGTTTTAGGTTAGGTTTTAGGTCAGGTTAGGTTAGGTTTTAGGTTAGGTTTTAGGTTAGGTTTAAGGTTAGCTTTTAGGTTAGGTTTTAGGTTAGGTTTTAGGTTATGTTTTAGGTTAGGTTTTAGGTTATGTTTTAGGTTAGGTTTTAGGTTAGGTTTTAGGTTAGGTTTTAGGTTAGGTTTTAGGTTAGATTTTAGGTTGGGTTTTAGATTAGATGTTAGGTTAGGTTTTAGGTTAGGTTTTAGGTTAGGTTTTAGGTTAGGTTTTAGGTTAGGTTTTAGGTTAGGTTTTAGATTAGGTTAGGTTTTAGGTTTGGTTTTAGGTTAGGTTTCAGCTTAGGTTTTAGGTTAGGTTTTAGGTTATGTTAGGTTAGGTTAGGTTAGGTTAGGTTAGGTTAGGTTAGGTTGGGTTAGGTTAGGTTGGGTTAGGTTAGGTTGGGTTAGGTTAGGTTGGGTTAGTTTAGGTTGGGTTAGGTTAGGTTAGTTTAGGTTAGGTTAGGTTAGGTTAGGTTTTAGGTTAGGTTTTAGGTTAGGTTTTAGGTTAGGTTTTAGGTTAGGTTTTAGGTTAGGTTTTAGGTTAGGATTTAGGTTAGGTTTTAGGTTAGGTTTTAGGTTAGGTTTTAGGTTAGGCTTTAGGTTAGGTTTTAGGTTAGGTTTTAAGTTACGTTTTAGGTTACGTTTTAGCTTAGGTTTTAGGTTAGGTTTTAGGTTATGTTTTTGGTTAGGTGTTAGGTTTTAGGTTAGGTATTAGGTTTCAGGTTAGGTTTTAAGTTAGGTTAGGTTAGGTAGGGTTTTAGGTTAGGTTAGGTTAGGTTGTAGGTTAGGTTAGGTTAGCTTAGCTTAGGTTAGGTTAAGTTAGTTTAGGTTAGGTTAGGGTAGGTTAGGTTACGTTAGGCTAGGTTAGGTCAGGTTAGGTTACATTGGGTTAGGTTTGTTCAGGTTAGGTCAGGTTAGGTCAAGTTAGGTCAGGTTAGGTCAGGTTAGGTCAGGTTAGGTCAGGTTAGGTCAGGCTAGGTCAGGTTAGGTCAGGTTAGGTCAGGTTAGGTCAGGTTAGGTCAGGTTAGGTCAGGTTAGGTCAGGTTAGGTCAGGTCAGGTTAGGTTAGGTTAGGTTAGGTTTGGTTAGGTGAGGTTAGGTCAGGTTAGGTTACGTTAGGTTAGGTTAGGTCAGGTTAAGACAGGTTAGGTCAGGTTAGGTTAGGTTAGGTCAGGTTAGGTTAGGTTAGGTTAGGTTAGGTTAGGTTACGTTACGTTACGTTACGTTACGTTACGTTACGTTACGTTAGGTTAGGTTAGGTTAGTTTAGGTTAGGTTAGGATAGGTTAGGTTAGGTTAGGTTACTTTAGGTCAGGTTAGGTTAGTTTACGTCAGGTTAGGTCAGGTTAGGTCAGGTTAGGTTAGGTTAGGTTAGGTTAGGTTAGGTTAGGTAAGGTTAGGTCAGGTTAGGTTAGGTTACGTCAGGTTAGGTCAGGTTAGGTCAGGTTAGGTCAGCTTAGGTCTGGTTGGGTCAGGTTAGGTCAGGTTAAGTCAGGTTAGGTTAGGTCAGGTTAGGTCAGGTTAGGATACGTAAGGTCAGGTCAGGTCAGGTTAGGTTAGGTTAGGTCAGGTTAGGTCAGGTCAGCTTAGGTCAGGTCAGGTTAGGTCAGGTTAGGTTAGGTTAGGTTAGGTTAGGTCAGGTTAGGTTAGGTTAGGTTAGGTTAGGTTAGGTCAGGTTAGGTCAGGTCAGGTTAGGTTAGGTTAGGTTAGGTTAGGTTAGGTTAGGTTAGGTTAGATTAGGTTAGGTTGGGTTAGGTTAGGTTAGGTTAGGTTAGGTTAGGTTACGTTAGGTTAGATTATGTTAAGTTAGGTCAGGTTAGGTTAGGTTAGGTCAGGTTAGGTCAGGTTAGGTTAGGTTAGGTCAGGTGAGGTCAGGTTACGTCTGGTTAGCTCAGGTTAGGTTAGGTTAGGTTATGTTAGGTCAGGTTAGGTTAGGTTAGGTTAGGTTAGGTTAGGTTAGGTCAGGTTAGGTCAGGTTAGGTCAGGTTAGCTCAGGTTAGGTAAGGTTAGGTCAGGTTACGTCAGGTTAGGTCAGGTTAGGTCAGGTTAGGTTAGGTTAGGTTAGGTCAGGTTAGGTTAGGTTAGGTTAGGTCAGGTTAGGTCAGGTCAGGTTAGGTCAGGTCAGGTCAGGTTAGGTTAGGTTATGTTAGGTTAGGTTAGGTTAAGTCAGGTTAGGTCAGGCTAGGTCAGGTTAGGTTATGTTAGGTTAGGTTGTGTTAGGTTAGGTTAGGTTAGGTTCGGTTAGGTCAGGTTAGGTTAGGTTAGGTCAGGTTAGGTTAGGTTAGGTTAGGTTAGGTTAGGTCAGGTTAGGTTAGGTTAGGTTAGGTTAGGTTAGGTTAGGTTAGGTTAGGCTAGGTCAGGTTAGGTTAGGTTAGGTTAGGTTAGGTTAGATCAGGTTAGGTCAGGTTAGGTCAGGTTAGGTTAGGATAGGTTAGGTCAGGTTAGGTTAGGTCAGGTTAGGTTAGGTTAGGTTAGGTTACGTTACGTTAGGTTAGGTTAGGTTAGGTTAGGTTAGGTTAGGTTAGGTTAGGTTGGGTTGGATGGGTTGGGTTCGGTTGGGTTGGGTTGGGTTGGGTTGGGTTGGGTTGGGTTGGGTTGGGTTGGGTTGGGTTTGGTTGGGTTGGGTTGGGTTCGGTTGTGTTCGGTTGGGTCGGGTTGGGTTCGGTTGGGTTAGGTTGGGTTAGGTTGGGTTACGTTGGGTTACGTTGGGTTAGGTTGGGTTAGGTTAGAATAGGTTAGGTTAGGTTAGGTTAGGTTAGGTCAGGTTAGGTCGGGTTAGGTCAGGTTAGGTCAGGTTAGGTCAGGTTAGGTCAGCTTAGGTTAGGTTAGGTCAGGTTAGGTTAGGTTAGGTTAGGTTAGGTTAGGTTAGGTTAGGTCAGGTTAAGTTAGGTTAGGTTAGGTTAGGTTAGGTTAGGTTAGGTTAGGTTAGGTCAGGTTAGGTTAGGTTAGGTTAGGTTATGTTAGGTCAGGTTAGGTCAGGTTAGGTTAGGTTAGGTTAGGTTAGGTTAGGTTAGGTTACGTTAGGTTAGGTTAGGTTAGGATAGGTTAGGTTAGGTCAAATTAGGTTAGGTTAGGTCAGGTTAGGTCAGGTTAGGATAGGTTAGGTCAGGTTAGTTCAGGTTAGGTCAGGATAGGTCAGGTTAGGTTAGGTTAGATTAGTTTAGGTCAGGTTAGGTTAGGTTAGGTTAGGTTAGCTCAGGTTAGGTTAGGTCAGTTTAGGTCAGGTTAGGTCAGGTTAGGTGAGGTTAGGTCAGGTTATGTCAGGTTAGGTCAGGTTAGGTCAGGTTAGGTTAGGTTAGGTTAGGTTAGGTCAGGTTAGGTTAGGTTAGGTCAGGTTAGGTCAGGTTAGGTCAGGTCAGGTTAGGTCAGGTCAGGTTAGGTTAGGTTAGGTTAGGTTAGGTTAGGTTAAGTCAGGTTAGGTCAGGTTAGGTTAGGTTAGGTTAGTTTAGGTTAGGTTAGGTTAGGTTAGGTCAGGTTAGGTTAGGTTTGGTTAGGTCAGGTTAGGTTAGGTTAGGTTAGGTTAGGTCAGGTTAAGTTAGGTTAGGTTAGGTTAGGTTAGGTTAGGTTAGGTTAGGTTAGTTTAGGTTAGGTTAGGCCAGGTAAGGTTAGGTTAGGTTAGGTCAGGTTAGGTCAGGTTAGGTTAGGTTAGGTTAGGTTAGGTCAGGTTAGGTTAGGTTAGGTTAGGTTAGGTATGGTTAGATTAGGTTAGGTTAGGTTAGGTCAGGTTAGGTCAGGTTAGGATAGGTTTGGTTAGGTTAGGTCAGGTTAGGTTAGGTTAGGTTAGGTTAGGTTACGTTAGGTTATGTTAGGTTAGGTTAGGTCAGGATAGGTCAGGTTAGGTTAGGTTAGATCAGTTTAGGTCAGGTTAGGTTAGGTTAGGTTAGGTTAGCTCAGGTTAGGTTAGGTCAGTTTAGGTCAGGTTAGGTCAGGTTAGGTGAGGTTAGGTCAGGTTATGTCAGGTTAGGTCAGGTTAGGTCAGGTTAGGTTAGGTTAGGTTAGGTTAGGTCAGGTTAGGTTAGGTTAGGTCAGGTTAGGTCAGGTTAGGTCAGGTCAGGTTAGGTTAGGTTAGGTTAGGTTAGGTTAGGTTAGGTTAAGTCAGGTTAGGTCACGTTAGGTTAGGTTAGGTTAGTTTAGGTTAGGTTAGGTTAGGTTAGGTCAGGTTAGGTTAGGTTTGGTTAGGTCAGGTTAGGTTAGGTTAGGTTAGGTTAGGTCAGGTTAAGTTAGGTTAGGTTAGGTTAGGTTAGGTTAGGTTAGGTTAGGTTAGTTTAGGTTACGTTAGGCCAGGTTAGGTTAGGTTAGGTTAGGTCAGGTTAGGTCAGGTTAGGTTAGGTTAGGTTAGGTTAGGTTAGGTCAGGTTAGGTTATTTTAGGTTAGGTTAGGTATGGTTAGATTAGGTTAGGTTAGGTTAGGTCAGGTTAGGTCAGGTTAGGATAGGTTTGGTTAGGTTAGGTCAGGTTAGGTTAGGTTAGGTTAGTTTAGGTTAGGTTACGTTAGGTTATGTTAGGTTAGGTTAGGTTAGGTTAGGTTAGGTTAGGTTAGGTTAGGTTAGGTTAGGTTAGGTTAGGTTAGGTTAGGTTAGGTTAGGTCAGGTTAGGTCAGGTTAGGTCATGTTAGGTCATGTTACATCAGGTTAGGTCAGGTTAGGTTAGGTTACATCAGGTTAGGTTAGGTTAGGTTAGGTAAGGTCAGGTTAGGTTAGGTTAGGTTAGGTCAGGTAAGGTCAGGTTAGGTCAGGTTAGGTCAGGTTCGGTCAGGTTTGGTCATTTTAGGTCAGGTTAGGTCAGGTTAAGTTAGGTTAGGTCAGGTTAGGTCAGGATAGGTTAGGTTAAGTCAAGTTAGGTCAGGTCAGGTAAGGTCAGGTTAGGTCAGGTCAGGTTAGGTCAGGTTAGGTAAGGTTAGTTTAGGTCAGGTTAGGTCAGGTTAGGTCAGGTTAGGTCAGGTTAGGTTAGGTTAGGTTAGGTCAGGTTAGGTCAGGTTAGGTTAGGTTAGGTTAGGTTAGGTTAGGTCAGGTTAGGTCAGGTTAGGTCAGGCTAGGTTAGATTAGGTTAGGTTAGGTTACGTTAGGTTAGGTTAGGTTAGGTTAGGTTAGGTTAGGTCAGGTTAGGTTAGGTTAGGTTAGGTCAGGTCAGGTTTGGTTAGGTCAGGTCATATCAGGTTAGGTTAGGTTAGGTTAGGTTAGGTTAGGTTAGGTTAGGTTAGGTTAGGTTAGGATAGGTTAGGTCAGGTTAGGTCATGTTAGGTCAGGTTAGCTCAGGTTAGGTAAGGTTAGGTCAGGTTAGGTCAGGTTAGGTCAGGATAGGTCTGGTTAGGTCAGGTTAGGTCAGGTTAGGTTAGGTTAGGTCAGGTTAGGTCAGGTCAGGTCAGGTTAGGTCAGGTCAGGTTAGGTTAGGTTAGGTTAGGTTAGGTTAGGTTAAGTCAGGTTAGGTCAGGTTAGGTCAGGTTAGGTTAGGTTAGGTTAGGTTAGGTTAGGTTAGGTCAGGTTAGGTTAGGTCAGGTTAGATTAGGTTAGGTGCGGTTACGTTAGGTTAGGTTAGGTTAGGTTAGGTTAGGTTAGGTTAGGTTAGGTTAGGTTAGGTTAGGTTAGGTTAGGTTAGGTTAGGTCAGGTTAGGTTAGGTTAGGTTAGGATAGGTTAGGTTAGATCAGGTTAGGTCAGGTAAAGTTAGGTCAGGTTAGGTTAGGTTAGGTTAGGTCAGGTTAGTATAGGTTAGGTTAGGTTAGGTTAGGTTACGTTAGGTTAGGTTAGGTTAGGTTAGGTTAGGTTATGTTAGGTTAGGTTAGGTTAGGTCAGGTCAGGTTAGGTTAGGTTAGGTTAGGTTGGGTTAGGTTAGATTGGGTTCGGTTGGGTTGGGTTGGGTTGGGTTGGGTTGTGTTGGGTTGGGTTGGGTTGGGTTGGGTTGGGTTGGGTTGGGTTGGGTTGGGTTTGGTTGGGTTGGGTTGGGTTGGGTTCGGTTGGGTCGGGTTAGGTTAGGTTAGGTTAGGTTAGGTTAGGTCAGGTTAGGTCAGGTTAGGTCAGGTTAGGTCAGGTTAGGTCAGGTTGGGTGAGGTTAGGTTAGGTTAGGTTATGTTAGGTTACGTTAGGTTACGTTAGGTCAGGTTAGGTCAGGTTAGGTTAGGTTAGGTCAGGTTGGCTCAGGTTAGGTTAGGTTATGTCAGGTTAGGTTAGGTTAGGTTAGGTCAGGTCAGGTTAAGTTAGGTTAGGTTCGGTTAGGTCAGGTTAGGTCAGGTTAGGTCAGGTTAGGTCAGGTTAAGTCAGGTTAGGTTAGGTTAGGTCAGGTTGGGTTAGGTTAGGTTAGGTTAGGTTAGGTCAGGTTAGGTAAGGTTAGGTCAGGTTAGGTCAGGTCAGGTTAGGTCAGGTTAGGTCAGGTCAGGTTAGGTCAGGTTATGTAAGGTTAGGTTAGGTCAGGTTAGGTCAGGTTAGGTCAGGTTAGGTTAGGTTAGGTCAGGTTCAGTTAGGTTAGGTTAGGTTAGGTTAGGTTAGGTTAGGTTAGGTCAGGTTAAGTTAAGTTAGGTTAGGATAATTTAGGTTAGGTTAGGTTAGGTTAGGTCTGGTTAGGTTAGGTTAGGTCAGGTTAGGTCAGGTTACGTCAGGATAGGTCAGGTTATGTTAGGTTAGGTTAGGTTAGGTTAGGTTAGGTTAGGTTAGGTTAGGTTAGGTTAGGTTAGGTTAGGTCAGGTCAGGTTAGGTTAGGTTAGGTTAGGTCAGGTTAGGTAAGGTTAGGTCAGGCTAGGTCAGGTTAGGTCAGGTTAGGTCAGGTTAGGTCAGGTTAGGTCAGGTTAGGTCAGGTTAGGTCAGGTTAAGTCAGGTCAGGTTAGGTTAGGTTAGGTTAGGTTTGGTTAGGTGAGGTTAGGTCAGGTTAGGTTAGGTTAGGTTAGGTTAGGTCAGGTTAAGACAGGTTAGGTCAGGTTAGGTTAGGTTAGGTCAGGTTAGGTTAGGTTAGGTTAGGTTAGCTTAGGTTACGTTACGTTACGTTACGTTACGTTACGTTACGTTACTTTACGTTAGGTTAGGTTAGGTTAGGTTAGGTTAGGTTAGGTTAGGTTAGGATAGGTTAGGTTAGGTTAGGTTACGTTAGGTCAGGTTAGGTTAGTTTGGGTCAGGTTAGGTCAGGTTAGGTCAGGTTATGTCAGGTTAGGTCAGGTTAGGTTAGGTTAGGTTAGGTTAGGTTAGGTTAGGTTAGGTTAGGTAAGGTTAGGTCAGGTTAGGTTAGGTTAGGTTAGGTCAGGTTAGGTCAGGTTAGGTCAGGTTAGGTCAGCTTAGGTCTGGTTGGGTCAGGTTAGGTCAGGTTAAGTCAGGTTAGGTTAGGTCAGGTTAGGTCAGGTTAGGATACGTAAGGTCAGGTTAGGTCAGGTTAGGTTAGGTTAGGTCAGGTTAGGTCAGGTCAGCTTAGGTCAGGTCAGGTTAGGTCAGGTTAGGTTAGGTTAGGTTAGGTTAGGTCAGGTTAGGTTAGGTTAGGTTAGGTTAGGTTAGGTTAGGTTAGGTTAGGTCAGGTTAGGTTAGGTTAGGTTAGGTTAGGTATGGTTAGATTAGGTTAGGTCAGGTTAGGTTAGGTTAGGTTAGGTTAGGTTAGGTTACGTTAGGTTATGTTAGGTTAGGTTAGGTTAGGTTAGGATAGGTTAGGTTAGGTTAGGTTAGGTTAGGTTAGGTTAGGTTAGGTTAGGTTAGGTTAGGTTAGGTCAGGTTACGTCAGGTTAGGTCATGTTAGGTCATGTTACGTCAGGTTAGGTCAGGTTAGGTTAGGTTACATCAGGTTAGGTTAGGTTAGGTTAGGTAAGGTCAGGTTAGGTTAGGTTAGGTTAGGTCAGGTAAGGTCAGGTTAGGTCAGGTTAGGTCAGGCTCGGTCAGGTTTGGTCAGGTTAGGTCAGGTTAGGTCAGGTTAAGTTAGGTTAGGTCAGGTTAGGTCAGGATAGGTTAGGTTAAGTCAAGTTAGGTCAGGTCAGGTAAGGTCAGGTTAGGTCAGGTCAGGTTAGGTCAGGTTAGGTAAGGTTAGTTTAGGTCAGGTTAGGTCAGGTTAGGTCAGGTTAGGTCAGGTTAGGTTAGGTTAGGTTAGGTTAGGTCAGGTTAGGTCAGGTTAGGTTAGGTTAGGTTAGGTTAGGTTAGGTCAGGTTAGGTCAGGTTAGGTCAGGCTAGGTTAGATTAGGTTAGGTTAGGTTACGTTAGGTTAGGTTAGGTTAGGTTAGGTTAGGTTAGGTCAGGTTAGGTTAGGTTAGGTTAGGTCAGGTCAGGTTTGGTTAGGTCAGGTCAGGTCAGGTTAGGTTAGGTTAGGTTAGGTTAGGTTAGGTTAGGTTAGGTTAGGTTAGGTTAGGATAGGTTAGGTCAGGTTAGGTCATGTTAGGTCAGGTTAGCTCAGGTTAGGTAAGGTTAGGTCAGGTTAGGTCAGGATAGGTAAGGATAGGTCTGGTTAGGTCAGGTTAGGTTAGGTTAGGTCAGGTTAGGTCAGGTCAGGTTAGGTCAGGTCAGGTTAGGTTAGGTTAGGTTAGGTTAGGTTAGGTTAAGTCAGGTTAGGTCAGGTTAGGTCAGGTTAGGTTAGGTTAGGTTAGGTTAGGTTAGGTTAGGTTAGGTCAGGTTAGGTTAGGTCAGGTTAGGTTAGGTTAGGTGCGGTTACGTTAGGTTAGGTTAGGTTAGGTTAGGTTAGGTTAGGTTAGGTTAGGTTATGTTAGGTTAGGTTAGGTTAGGTTAGGTTAGGTCAGGTTAGGTTAGGTTAGGATAGGTTAGGTTAGATCAGGTTAGGTCAGGTAAAGTTAGGTCAGGTTAGGTTAGGTTAGGTTAGGTCAGGTTAGGTTAGGTTAGGTTAGGTTAGGTTAGGTTACGTTAGGTTATGTTAGGTTAGGTTAGGTTAGGTTATGTTAGGTTACGTTAGGTTAGGTTAGGTCAGGTTAGGTTAGGTTAGTTTAGGTTGGGTTAGGTTAGATTGGGTTGGGTTGGGTTGGGTTGGGTTGGGTTGGGTTGTGTTGGGTTGGGTTGGGTTGGGTTGGGTTGGGTTGGGTTGGGTTGGGTTGGGTTGGGTTGGGTTTGGTTGGGTTGGGTTGGGTTGGGTTGGTTTCGGTTGGGTCGGGTTAGGTTAGGTTAGGTTAGGTTAGGTTAGGTTAGGTCAGGTTAGGTCAGGTTAGGTCAGGTTAGGTCAGGTTAGGTCAGGTTAGGTCAGGTTGGGTCAGGTTAGGTTAGGTTAGGTTATGTTAGGTTACGTTAGGTTACGTTAGGTCAGGTTAGGTCAGGTTAGGTTAGGTTAGGTCAGGTTGGGTCAGGTTAGGTTAGGTTATGTCAGGTTAGGTTAGGTTAGGTTAGGTCAGGTCAGGTTAAGTTAGGTTAGGTTCGGTTAGGTCAGGTTAGGTCAGGTTAGGTCAGGTTAGATCAGGTTAAGTCAGGTTAGGTTAGGTTAGGTCAGGTTAGGTTAGGTTAGGTTAGGTTAGGTTAGGTTAGGTTAGGTTAGGTTAGGTTAGGTCAGGTTAGGTAAGGTTAGGTCAGGTTAGGTCAGGTCAGGTTAGGTCAGGTTAGGTCAGGTCAGGTTAGGTCAGGTTATGTAAGGTTAGGTTAGGTCAGGTTAGGTCAGGTTAGGTCAGGTTAGGATAGGTTAGGTCAGGTCAGGTTAGGTTAGGTCAGGTTAGGTCAGGTTAGGTTAGGTTAGGTCAGGTTCAGTTAGGTTAGGTTAGGTTAGGTTAGGTTAGGTTAGGTTAGGTCAGGTTAAGTTAAGTTAAGTTAGGTTAGGATAATTTAGGTTAGGTTAGGTTAGGTTAGGTCAGGTTAGGTTAGGTTAGGTTAGGTCAGGTTAGGTCAGGTTACGTCAGGATAGGTCAGGTTAGGTTAGGTTAGGTTAGGTTAGGTTAGGTTAGGTTAGGTTAGGTTAGGTCAGTTTAGGTCAGGTTAGGTCAGGTTAGGTGAGGTTAGGTCAGGTTAGGTTAGGTTAGGTTAGGTTAGGTCAGGTTAGGTTAGGTCAGGTTAGGTCAGGTTAGGTCAGGTCAGGTTAGGTTCGGTTAGGTTAGGTTAAGTGAGGTTAGGTCAGGTTAGGTTAGGTTAGGTTAGGTTAGGTTAGGTTGGGTTAGGTCAGGTCAGGTTAGGTTAGGTTAGGTTAGGTCAGGTTAGGTTAGGTTAGGTTAGGTTAGGTTAGGTTAGGCCAGGTTAGGTTAGGTTAGGTTAGGTTAGTTTAGGTTAGGTTAGGTTAGGTTAGGTTAGGTTAGGTTTTGTTACGTTAGGTTAGGTTAGGTATGGTTAGGTTAGGTTAGGTTAGGTTAGGTCAGGTTAGGTCAGGTTAGGTTAGGTTAGGTTAGGTTAGGTTAGGTTAGGTTAGGTTAGGTTAAGTTAGGTTAGGGTAGGTTAGGTTAGGTTAGGTTAGGTTAGGTTACGTTAGGTTAGGTTAGGTTAGCTTAGGTTAGGTCAGGTTAGGTTAGCTTATGTTAGGTCAGGTTAGGTTAGGTTAGGTTAGGTTAGGTCAGGTTAGGTCAGGTTAGGTTAGGTTAGGTTAGGTTAGGTTAGGTTAGGTTAGGTCAGGTTAGGTAAGGTTAGGTCAGGTTACGTCAGGTTAGGTCAGGTTAGGTCAGGTTACGTCAGGTTAGGTCAGGTTAGGTCAGGTTAGGATAGGTTACGTTAGGTTAGGTTAGGTTAGGTTAGGTTAGGTTAGGTTAGGTTAGGTTAGGTTAGGTTACGTTAGGTTAGATTAGGTTAAGTTAGGTCAGGTTAGGTTAGGTTAGGTCAGGTTAGGTCAGGTTAGGTGAGGTTAGGTCAGGTGAGGTCAGGTTACGTCAGGTTAGGTCAGGTTAGGTCAGGTTAGGATAGGTTAGGTCAGGTTAGGTCAGGTTAGGTTAGGTTAGGTTAGGTTAGGTTAGGTTAGGTTAGGTTAGGTTAGGTTATGTTAGGTTAGGTCAGGTTAGGTCAGGTCAGGTTAGGTCAGGTCAGGTCGGGTTAGGTTAGGTTATGTTAGGTTAGGTTAGGTTAAGTCAGGTTAGGTCAGGCTAGGTCAGGTTAGGTTACGTTAGGTTAGGTTAAGTTAGGTTAGCTTAGGTTAGGTCAGGTTAGGTTAGGTTAGGTCAGGTTAGGTTAGGTTAGGTTAGGTTAGGTTAGGTCAGGTTAGGTTAGGTTAGGTCAGGTTAGGTTAGGTTAGGTTAGGTTAGGTCAGGTTAGGTTAGGTTAGGTTAGGCTAGGTCAGGTTAGGTTAGGTTAGGTTAGGTTAGGTTAGATCAGGTTAGGTCAGGTTAGGTTAGGATAGGTTAGGTCAGGTTAGGTTAGGTCAGGTTAGGTTAGGTTAGGTTAGGTTACGTTAGGTTAGGTTAGGTTAGGTTAGGTTAGTTTAGGTTAGGTTAGGTTAGGTTAGGTCAGGTTAGGTTAGGTTTGGTTAGGTCGGGTTAGGTTAGGTTAGGTAAGGTTAGGTCAGGTTAAGTTAGGTTAGGTTAGGTTAGGTTAGGTTAGGTTAGGATAGGTTAGGTTAGGTTAGGTTAGGCCAGGTTAGGTTAGGTTAGGTTAGGTCAGGTTAGGTCAGGTTAGGATAGGTTAGGTTAGGTTAGGTTAGGTTAGGTTAGGTTAGGTTAGGTTAGGTTAGGTTAGGTTAGGTTAGGTTAGGTTACGTTAGGTTAGATTAGGTTAAGTTAGGTCAGGTTAGGTTAGGTTAGGTCAGGTTAGGTCAGGTTAGATGAGGTTAGGTCAGGTGAGGTCAGGTTACGTCAGGTTAGGTCAGGTTAGGTCAGGTTACGTCAGGTTAGGTCAGGTTAGGTCAGGTTAGGATAGGTTAGGTCAGGTTAGGTCAGGTTAGGTTAGGTTAGGTTAGGTTAGGTTAGGTTAGGTTAGGTCAGGTTAGGTAAGGTTAGGTCAGGTTACGTCAGGTTAGGTCAGGTTAGGTCAGGTTAGGTTAGGTTAGGTTAGGTCAGGTTAGGTTAGGTTACGTTAGGTTAGGTCAGGTTAGGTCAGGTCAGGTTAGGTCAGGTCAGGTCGGGTTAGGTTAGGTTATGTTAGGTTAGGTTAGGTTAAGTCAGGTTAGGTCAGGCTAGGTCAGGTTAGGTTACGTTAGGTTAGGTTAGGTTAGGTTAGCTTAGGTTAGGTCAGGTTAGGTTAGGTTAGGTCAGGTTAGGTTAGGTTAGGTTAGGTTAGGTCAGGTTAGGTTAGGTTAGGTTAGGCTAGGTCAGGTTAGGTTAGGTTAGGTTAGATTAGGTTAGATCAGGTTAGGTCAGGTTAGGTTAGGATAGGTTAGGTCAGGTTAGGTTAGGTCAGGTTAGGTTAGGTTAGGTTAGGTTAGGTTACGTTAGGTTAGGTTAGGTTAGGTTAGGTTAGTTTAGGTTAGGTTAGGTTTGGTTAGGTCAGGTTAGGTTAGGTTTGGTTAGGTTGGGTTAGGTTAGGTTAGGTAAGGTTAGGTCAGGTTAAGTTAGGTTAGGTTAGGTTAGGTTAGGTTAGGTTAGGATAGGTTAGGTTAGGTTAGGTTAGGCCAGGTTAGGTTAGGTTAGGTTAGGTCAGGTTAGGTCAGGTTAGGTTAGGTTAGGTTAGGTTAGGTCAGGTTAGGTTAGGTTAGGTTAGGTTAGGTATGGTTAGATTAGGTTAGGTTAGATTAGGTCAGGTTAGGTCAGGTTAGGATAGGTTTGGTTAGGTTAGGTCAGGTTATTTTAGGTTAGGTTACGTTAGGTTAGGTTAGGTTAGGTTAGGTTAGGTTAGGTTACGTTAGGTTACGTTAGGTTACGTTAGGTTAGGTTACGTTAGGTTAGGTTAGGTTAGGTTAGGTTAGGTTAGGTTAGGTTAGGTTAGGTTAGGTTAGGTTAGGTTAGGTTAGGTTAGGTCAGGTTAGGTCAGGTTAGGTCATGTTACGTCAGGTTAGGTCAGGTTAGGTTAGGTTACATCAGGTTAGGTTAGGTTAGGTTAGGTTAGGTTAGGTTAGGTCAGGTAAGGTCAGGTTAGGTCAGGTTAGGTCAGGTTAGGTCAGGTTAGGTCAGGTTAGGTCAGGTTAAGTTAGGTTAGGTCAGGTTAGGTTAGGATAGGTTAGGTTAGGTCAAGTTTGGTCAGGTCAGGTAAGGTCAGGTTAGGTCAGGTCAGGTTAGGTCAGTTTAGGTAAGGTTAGGTTGGGTCAGGTTAGGTCAGGTTAGGTCAGGTTAGGTCAGGTTAGGTTAGGTTAGGTTAGGGCAGGTCAGGTTAGGTTAGGTTAGGTTAGGTTAGGTTAGGTTAGGTTAGGTCAGGTTAGGTCAGGCTAGGTTAGGTTAGGTTAGGTTAGGTTACGTTAGGTTAGGTTAGGTTAGGTCACGTAAGGTTAGGTCAGGTCAGGTTAGGTTAGGTCAGGTCAGGTTAGGTTATGTTAGGTTAGGTTAGGTTAGGTTAGGTTATGATAGGTTAGGTCAGGTTAGGTCAAGTTAGGTCAGGTTAGCTCAGGTTAGGTAAGGTTAGGTCAGGTTAGGTCAGGTTAGGTCACGATAGGTCAGGTTAGGTCAGGTTAGGTCAGGTTAGGTTAGGTTAGGTCAGGTTAGGTCAGGTCAGGTTAGGTCAGGTCAGGTTAGGTTAGGTTAGGTTAGGTTAGGTTAAGTCAGGTTAGGTCAGGTTACGTCAGGTTAGGTTAGGTTAGGTTAGGTTAGGATAGGTTAGGTTAGGTAACGTTAGGTTAGGTCAGGTTAGGTTAGGTCAGGTTAGGTTTGGTTAGGTTAGGTTAGGTGCCGTTAGGTTAGGTTAGGTTAGGTTAGGTTAGGTTAGGTTAGGTTAGGTTAGGTTAGGTTAGGTTAGGTTAGGTTAGGTCAGGTTAGGTTAGGTTAGGATAGGTTAGGTTAGACCAGGTTAGGTCAGGTAAAGTTAGGTCAGGTTAGGTTAGGTTAGGTTAGGTCAGGTTAGGTTAGGTTAGGTTAGGTTAGGTTAGGTTAGGTTAGGTTACGTTAGGTTAGGTTAGGTTAGGTTAGGTTAGGTTATGTTAGGTTAGGTCAGGTTAGGTTAGGTTAGGTTAGGTTGGGTTAGGTTAGATTGGGTTGGGTTGGGTTGGGTTGGGTTGGGTTGGGTTGGGTTGGGTTGGGTTGGGTTGGGTTGGGTTGGGTTGGGTTGGGTTGGGTTGGGTTGGGTTGGGTTGGGTTGGGTTGGGTTGGGTTGGGTTGGGTTGGGTTGGGTTGGGTTTGGTTGGGTTGGGTTGGGTTCGGTTGGGTCGGGTTGGGTCGGGTTGGGTTAGGTTTGGTTAGGTTAGGTTAGGTTAGGTTAGGTTAGGTTAGGTCAGGTTAGGTCAGGTTAGGTCAGGTTAGGTCAGGTTAGGTCAGGTTAGGTCAGGTTGGGTCAGGTTAGGTTAGGTTAGGTTATGTTAGGTTAGGTTAGGTTAGGTTAGGTCAGGTTAGGTCAGGTTAGGTTAGGTTAGGTCAGGTTGGGTCAGGTTAGGTTAGGTTATGTCAGGTTAGGTTAGGTTAGGTTAGGTCAGGTCAGGTTAAGTTAGGTTAGGTTAGGTTAGGTCAGGTTAGGTCAGGTTAGGTCAGGTTAGGTCAGGTTAAGTCAGGTTAGGTTAGGTTAGGTCAGGTTAGGTTAGGTTAGGTTAGGTTAGGTTAGGTCAGGTTAGGTAAGGTTAGGTCAGGTTAGGTCAGGTCAGGTTAGGTCAGGTTAGGTCAGGTCAGGTTAGGTCAGGTTAGGTAAGGTTAGGTTAGGTCAGGTTAGGTCAGGTTAGGTCAGGTTAGGATAGGTTAGGTCAGGTTAGGTTAGGTTAGGTCAGGTTAGGTCAGGTTAGGTTAGGTTAGGTCAGGTTGAGTTAGGTTAGGTTAGGTTAGGTTAGGTTAGGTTAGGTTAGGTTAGGTTAAGTTAGGTTAGGTTAGGTTAGGTTAATTTAGGTCAGGTTAGGTCAGGTTAGGTCAGGTTAGGTCAGGTTAGGTTAGGTTAGGTCAGGTTAGGTCAGGTTACGTCAGGATAGGTCAGGTTAGGTTAGGTTAGGTTAGGTTAGGTCAGTTTAGGTTAGGTTAGGTTAGGTTAGGTTAGGTTAGGTTAGGTCAGTTTAGGTCAGGTTAGGTCAGGTTAGGTGAGGTTAGGTCAGGTTAGGTCAGGTTAGGTCAGGTTAGGTTAGGTTAGGTTAGGTTAGGTCAGGTTAGGTTAGGTTAGGTCAGGTTAGGTCAGGTCAGGTTAGGTTAGGTTAGGTTAGGTTAAGTGAGGTTCGGTCAGGTTAGGTTAGGTTAGGTTAGGTTAGGTTAGGTTAGGTTAGGTCAGGTTAGGTTAGGTTAGGTTAGGTCAGGTTAGGTTAGGTTAGGTTAGGTTAGGTTAGACCAGGTTAGGTTAGGTTAGGTTAGGTTAGGTTAGGTTAGGTCAGGTTAGGTTTGGTTAGGTTGGGTTAGGTTAGGTTAGGTTAGGTATGGTTAGGTTAGGTTAGGTTAGGTTAGGTTAGGTTAGGTCAGGTTAGGTCAAGTTAGGTCAGGTTAGGATAGGTTAGGTCAGGTTAGGTTAGGTTAGGTCAGGTTAGGTCAGCTTAGGTTAGGTTAGGTCAGGTTCAGTTAGGTTAGGTTAGGTTAGGTTAGGTTAGGTTAGGTTAGGTTAGGTTAGGTTAGGTCAGGTTAAGTTAGGTTAGGTTAGGTTAGGTTAGGTTAGGTTAGGTAAGGTTAGGTCAGCTTAGGTCAGGTTAGGTTAGGTTAGGTCAGGTTAGGTCAGGTTACGTGAGGATAGGTCAGGTTAGGTTAGGATAGGTTAGGTTTGGTCAGGTTAGGTTAGGTTAGGTTAGGTTAGGTTAGGTTAGGTCAGTTTAGGTCAGGTTAGGTCAGGTTAGGTGAGGTTAGGTCAGGTTAGGTCAGGTTAGGTCAGGTTAGGTCAGGTTAGGTTAGGTTAGGTTAGGTTAGGTCAGGTTAGGTTAGGTTAGGTCAGGTTAGGTCAGGTTAGGTCAGGTCAGGTTAGGTTAGGTAAGGTTAGGTTAAGTGAGGTTAGGTCAGGTTAGGTTAGGTTAGGTTAGGTTAGGTTAGGTTAGGTTAGGTCAGGTTAGGTTAGGTTAGGTTAGGTCAGGTTAGGTTAGGTTAGGTTAGGTTAGGTTAGGCCAGGTTAGGTTAGGTTAGGTTAGGTTAGGTTAGGTTAGGTTAGGTTAGGTCAGGTTAGGTTAGGATAGGTCAGGTTAGGTTAGGTTAGGTTAGGTTAGGTTAGGTTAGGTTAGGTAAGGTTAGGTTAGGTTAGGTTAGGTTAGGTTAGGTTATGTTAGGTTAGGTTAGGTTAGGTTAGGTTAGGTTGGGTTAGGTTAGGTTAGGTTAGGTATGGTTAGGTTAGGTTAGGTTAGGTTAGGTCAGGTTAGGTCAGGTTAGGTTAGGTTACGTCAGGTTAGGTTAGGTTAGGTTAGGTTAGGTTAAGTTAGGTTAGGTCAGGTTAGGTCAGGTTAGGTTAGGTTAGGTCAGGTGAGGTCAGGTTACGTCAGGTTGGGTCAGGTTAGGATAGGTTAGGTTAGGTTAGGTAAGGTTAGGTTAGGTTAGGTTAGGTTAGGTTAGGTCAAATTAGGTCAGGTTAGCTCAGGTTAGATAAGGTTAGGTCAGGTTACATCAGGTTAGGTCAGGTTAGGTCAGGTTAGGTTAGGTTAGGTTAGGTCAGGGTAGGTTAGGTTAGGTTAGGTTAGGTTAGGTCAGGTTAGGTCAGGTCAGGTTAGGTTAGGTCAGGTCAGGTCAGGTTAGGTTAGTTTATGTTAGGTTAGGTTAGGTTAAGTCAGGTTAGGTCAGGCTAGGTCAGGTTAGGTTACATTAGGTTAGGTTAGGTTAGGTTAGGTTAGGTTAGGTTAGGTCAGGTTAGGTTAGGTTAGGTCAGGTTAGGTTAGGTTAGGTTAGGTTAGGTCAGGTTAGGTTAGGTTAGGTCAGGTTAGGTTAGGTTAGGTTAGGTTAGGTTAGGTTAAGTTAGGTTAGGCTAGGTCAGGTTAGGTTAGGTTAGGTTAGGTTAGGGTAGATCAGGTTAGGTCAGGTTAGGTTAGGATAGGTTAGGTCAGGTTAGGTTAGGTCAGGTTAGGTTAGGTTAGGTTGGGTTAGGTTACGTTAGGTTAGGTTAGGTTAGGTTAGGTTAGGTTAGTTAGGTTAGGTTAGGTTAGGTTGGGTTGGATGGGTTGGGTTGGGTTGGGTTGGGTTGGGTTGGGTTGGGTTGGGTTGGGTTGGGTTGGGTTGGGTTTGGTTGGGTTGGGTTGGGTTCGGTTCGGTTCGGTTGGGTCGGGTTGGGTTCGGTTGGGTTAGGTTTTGTTAGGTTGGGTTACGTTGGGTTACGTTGGGTTAGGTTGGGTTAGGTTAGGTTAGGTTAGGTTAGGTTAGGTTAGGTTACGTTAGGTTAGGTTAGGTTAGGTTAGGATAGGTTAGGTTAGGTCAAATTAGGTTAGGTTAGGTCAGGTTAGGTCAGGTTAGGGTAGGTTAGGTTAGGTTAGTTCAGGTTAGGTCAGGATAGGTCAGGTTAGGTTAGGTTAGGTTAGTTTAGGTCAGGTTAGGTTAGGTTAGGTTAGGTCAGGTTAGGTTAGGTTAGGTTAGGTTAGGTATGGTTTGATTAGGTTAGGTTAGGTCAGGTTAGGTCAGGTTAGGATAGGTTTGGTTAGGTTAGGTCAGGTTAGGTTAGGTTAGGTTACGTTAGGTTAGGTTAGGTTAGGTTAGGTTAGGTTAGGTTACGTTAGGTTACGTTAGGTTACGTTAGGTTAGGTTAGGTTAGGTTAGGTTACGTTAGGTTAGGTTAGGTTAGGTTAGGTTATGTTAGGTTAGGTCAGGTCAGGTTAGGTCAGGTTAGGTCATGTTACGTCAGGTTAGGTCAGGTTAGGTTAGGTTACATCAGGTTAGGTTAGGTTAGGTTTGGTTAGGTCAGGTTAGGTTAGGTTAGGTTAGGTCAGGTAATGTCAGCTTAGGTCAGGTTAGGTCAGGTTAGGTCAGGTTAGGTCAGGTTAAGTTAGGTTAGGTCAGGTTAGGTCAGGATAGGTTAGGTTAGGTCAAGTTAGGTCAGGTCAGGTAAGGTCAGGTTAGGTCAGGTCAGGTTAAGTCAGGTTAGGTAAGGTTAGGTTAGGTCAGGTTAGGTCAGGTTAGGTCAGGTTAGGTCAGGCTAGCTCAGGTTAGGTAAGGTTAGGTCAGGTTAAGTCAGGATAGGTCAGGTTAGGTCAGGTTAGGTCAGGTTAGGTTAGGTTAGGTCAGGTTAGGTCAGGTCAGGTTAGGTCAGTTCAGGTTAGGTTAGGTTAGGTTAGGTTAGGTTAGGTTAAGTCAGGTTAGGTCAGGTTAGGTCAGGTTAGGTTAGGTTAGGTTAGGTTAGGTTAGGTTAGGTTAGGTTAGGTTAGGTCAAGTTAGGTTAGGTCAGGTTAGGTTAGGTTAGGTTAGGTTAGGTTACGTTAGGTTAGGTTAGGTTAGGTTAGGTTAGGTTCAGTTAGGTTAGGTTAGGTTAGGTTAGGTTAGGTTAGGTTGGGTTAGGTTAGGTCAGGTTAGGTTAGGTTGGGATAGGTTAGGTTAGATCAGGTTAGGTCAGGTAAAGTAAGGTCAGGTTAGGTTAGGTTATGTTAGGTCAGGTTAGGTTAGGTTAGGTTAGGTTAGGTTAGGTTAGGTTACGTTAGGTTAGGTTAGGTTAGGTTAGGTTAGGTTATGTTAGGTTAGGTTAGGTTAGGTTAGGTCAGGTTAGGTTAGGTTAGGTTAGGTTGGGTTAGGTTAGATTGGGTTGGGTTGGGTTGGGTTGGGTTGGGTTGGGTTGGGTTGGGTTGGGTTGGGTTGGGTTGGGTTGGGTTTGGTTGGGTTTGGTTGGGTTGGGTTGGGTTCGGTTGGGTCGGGTTGGGTCGGGTTGGGTTAGGTTGGGTTAGGTTGGGTTAGGTTAGGTTAGGTTAGGTTAGGTTAGGTTAGGTTAGGTTAGGTTAGGTTAGGTCAGGTTAGGTCAGGTTAGGTCAGGTTAGGTCAGGTTAGGTCAGGTTAGGTCAGGTTGGGTCAGGTTAGGTTAGGTTAGGTTATGATAGGTTAGGTTAGGTTAGGTTAGGTCAGGTTAGGTCAGGTTAGGTTAGGTTATGTCAGGTTGGGTCAGGTTAGGTTAGGTTATGTCAGGTTAGGTGAGGTTAGGTTAGGTCAGGTCAGGTTAAGTTAGGTTAGGTTAGGTTAGGTCAGGTTAGGTCAGGTTAGGTCAGGTTAGGTCAGGTTAAGTCAGGTTAGGTTAGGTTAGGTCAGGTTAGGTTAGGTTAGGTTAGGTTAGGTTAGGTTAGGTCAGGTTAGGTAAGGTTATGTCAGGTTAGGTCAGGTCAGGTTAGGTCAGGTTAGGTCAGGTCAGGTTAGGTCAGGTTATGTAAAGTTAGGTTAGGTCAGGTTAGGTCAGGTTAGGTCAGGTTAGGATAGGTTAGGTCAGGTTATCTTAGGTTAGGTCAGGTTAGGTCAGGTTAGGTTAGGTTAGGTCAGGTTCAGTTAGGTTAGGTTAGGTTAGGTTAGGTTAGGTTAGGTTAGGTCAGGTTATGTTAGGTTAGGTTAGGTTAGGTTAGGTTAGGTTAGGTTAGGTCAGGTTAGGTCAGGTTAGCTCAGGTTAGGATAGGTTAGGTCAGGTTAGGTCAGGTTACGTCAGGATAGGTCAGGTTAGGTTAGGTTAGGTTAGGTTAGGTTAGGTCAGGTTAGGTTAGGTTAGGTTAGGTTAGGTTAGGTTAGGTTAGGTTAGGTCAGTTTAGGTCAGGTTAGGTCAGGTTAGGTGAGGTTAGGTCAGGTTAGGTCAGGTTAGGTCAGGTTATGTTAGGTTAGGTTAGGTTAGGTCAGGTTAGGTTAGGTTAGGTCAGGTTAGGTCAGGTTAGGTCAGGTCAGGTTAGGTTAGGTTAGGTTAGGTTAAGTGAGGTTAGGTCAGGTTAGGTTAGGTTAGGTTAGGTTAGGTTAGGTTAGGTTAGGTCAGGTTAGGTTAGGTTAGGTTAGGTCAGGTTAGGTTAGGTTAGGTTAGGTTAGGTTAGGCCAGGTAAGGTTAGGTTAGGTTAGGTTAGGTTAGGTTAGGTTAGGTTAGGTTAGGTCAGGTTAGGTTAGGATAGGTCAGGTTAGGTTAGGTTAGGTTAGGTTAGGTTAGGTTAGGTTAGGTTAGGTAAGGTTAGGTTAGGTTAGGTTAGGTTAGGTTAGGTTAGGTTAGGTTAGGTTAGGTTAGGTTAGGTTAGGTTAGGTTAGGTTAGGTTAGGTTAGGTTAGGTTAGGTTGGGTTAGGTTAGGTTAGGTTAGGTATGGTTAGGTTCGCTTAGGTTAGGTTAGGTCAGGTTAGGTCAGGTTAGGTTAGGTTAGGTCAGGTTAGGTTAGGTTAGGTTAGGTTAGGTTAAGTTAGGTTAGGTTAGGTTAGGTTAGGTTAGGTTACGTTACGTTAGGTTAGGTTAGTTTTGGTTAGTTTAGGTTAGGTTAGGTTAGGTTAGTATAGGTTAGGTGAGGTTAGGTTAGGTTAGGTGAGGTTAGGTTAGGTTAGGTTAGGTTAGGTTAGGTCAGTTTAGGTCAGGTTAGGTCAGGTTATGTCAGGTTAGGTCAGGTTAGGTTAGGTTACGTCAGGTTAGGTTAGGTTAGGTTAGGTTAGGTCAGGTTAGGTTAGGTTAGGTTAGGTCAGGTTAGGTCAGGTTAGGTCAGGTTAGGTCAGGTTAGGTCAGGTTAGGTCAGGTTAGGTCAGGTTAGGTCAGGTTAGGTCATGTTAGGTCGGGTTAGGTTAGGTTAGGTTAGGTTATGTTAGGTTAGGTTAGGTTAGGTTAGGTCAGGTTAGGTCAGGTTAGGTTAGGTTAGGTCAGGTTAGGTCAGGTTAGGTCAGGTTAGGTTAGGTTAAGTTAGGTTAGGTTAGGTTAGGTTAGGTTAGGTTAGGTCAGGTTAGGTTGGGTTAGGTATGGTTAGGTTAGGTTAGGTTAGGTTAGGTTAGGTCAGGTTAGGTCAGGTTTGGTTAGGTTAGGTCAGGTTAGGTTAGGTTAGGTTAGGTTAGGTTAGGTTAGGTTAGGTTAGGTTAGGTTATGTTAGGTAAGGTTAGGTAAGGTTGCGTTAGGTTAGGTTAGGTTAGGTTAGGTTACGTTAGGTTAGGTTAGGTTAGGTTAGGTTAGGTTAGGTTAGGTTAGGTCAGGTTAGATCAGGTTAGGTCAGGTTACGTCAGGTTAGGTCAGGTTAGGTTAGGTTATGTCAGGTTAGGTTAGGTTAGGTTAGGTCAGGTCAGGTTAGGTAAGGTTAGGTTAGGTCAGGTTAGGTCAGGTCAGGTTAGGTCAGGTTAGGTCAGGTTAGGTCAGGTTAGGTCAGGTTACGTTAGGTCAGGTTAGGTCAGGTTAAGTAAAGTTAGGTCAGGTTAGGTCAAGTCAGGTTATGTCAGGTTAGGTCAGGGTAGGTTAGGTAAGGTTAGGTAAGGTTAGGTTAGGTCAGGTTAGGTCAGGTTAGGTCAGGTTATGTCAGGATAGGTCAGGTTAGGTTAGGTTAGGTCAGGTTAGGTCAGGTTAGGTTAGGTTAGGTCAGGTTAGGTTAGGTTAGGTTAGGTTAGGTTAGGTTAGGTTAGGTTTGGTTATGTTAGGTTAGGTTAGGTTAGGTTAGGTTAGGTTAGGTTTGGTTATGTTAGGTCAGGTTAGGTTAGGTTAGGTTAGGTTAGGTTAGGTTAGGTTAGGTTAGGTTAGGTTAGGTTAGGTTAGGTTAGGTTAGGTCAAGTTAGGTTAGGTTAGGTCAGGTTAGGTCAGGTTATGTTAGGTTAGGTCAGGTTAGGTTAGGTTAGGTTAGGTTAGGTTAGGTTAGGTCAGTTTAGGTCAGGTTAGGTCAGGTTAGGTGAGGTTAGGTCAGGTTAGGTCAGGTTAGGTCAGGTTAGGTCAGGTTAGGTTAGGTTAGGTTAGGTTAGGTCAGGTTAGGTTAGGTTAGGTCAGGTTAGGTCAGGTTAGGTCAGGTTAGGTCAGGTCAGTTTAGGTCAGGTCAGGTTAGGTTAGGTTAGGTTAGGTTAGGTTAGGTTAAGTCAGGTTAGGTCAGGTCAGGTTAGGTCAGGTTAGGTCAGGTTAGGTTAGGTTAGGTCAGGTGAAGTCAGGATAGGTCAGGTTAGGTCAGGTTAGGTTAGGTTAGGTTAGGTTAGGTTAGGTTAGGTCAGGTTAGGTTAGGTTAGGTTAGCTTACCTTAGGTTAGGTCAGGTTAGGTCAGGTTAGGTCAGGTTAGCTCGGGTTAGGTAAGGTTAGGTCAGGTTAGGTCAGGTTAGGTCTGGTTAGGTTAGGTTAGGTTAGGTTTGGTTAGGTTAGGTTAGGTTAGGTCAGGTCAGGTTAGGTCAGGTCAGGTTAGGTTAGGTTAGGTTAGGTTAGGTTAGGTTAGGTTAAGTCGGGTTAGGTCAGGTTAGGTCAGGTTAGGTTAAGTTAGGTTAGGTTAGGTTAGGTTAGGTTAGGTTAGGTTAGGTTAAGTTAGGTTAGGTCAGGTCAGGTTAGGTTCTGTTAGGTTAGGTTAGGTTAGGTTAGGTTAGGTCAGGTTAGGTTAGGTTAGGTTAGGTTAGGTTAGGTTAGGTTAGGTTAGATCAGGTTAGGTCAGGTTAGGTTAGGTTAGGTTAGGTCAGGTTAGGTTAGGTTAGGCTAGGTTAGGTTAGGTTAGGTTAGGTTAGGTTAGGTTAGGTTAGGTTAGGTTCTGTTAGGTTAGGTTAGGTTAGGTTAGGTTGGGTTAGGTTAGGTTGCGTTGGGTTTGGTTTGGTTGGGTTGGGTTGGGTTGGGTTGGGTTGGGTTGTGTTGGGTTGTGTTGGGTTGGATTGGGGTGGGTTGGGTTCGGTTGGGTTCAGTTGGGTTGGGTTGGGTTCGGTTGGGTTAGGTTGGGTCGGGTTGGGTTAGGTTAGGTCAGGTTAGGTCAGGTTATGTTAGGTTAGGTCAGGTTAGGTTAGGTTAGGTCAGGTTAGGTTAGGTTGGGTTAGGTTAGGTCAGGTTAGGTTAGGTTAGGTTAGGTTAGGTTAGGTTAGGTTAGGTTAAGTCAGGTTAGGTCAGGTCAGGTTAGGTTAGGTTAGAATAGGTTAGGTCAGGATAGGTTAGGTTAGGTCAGGTTAGGTCAGGTTAGGTTAGGTTAGGTCAGGTGAAGTCAGGATAGGTCAGGTTAGGTCAGGTTAGGTTAGGTTAGGTTAGGTTAGGTCACGTTAGGTTAGGTTAGGTTAGCTTATCTTAGGTTAGGTCAGGTTAGGTCAGGTTAGGTCAGGTTAGCTCAGGTTAGGTAAGGTTAGGTCAGGTTAGGTCAGGTTATGTTAGGTTAGGTCAGGTTAGGTTAGGTTAGGTTAGGTTAGGTTAGGTTAGGTTAGGTTAGGTTAGGTCAGTTTAGGTTAGGTTAGGTTAGCTTACCTTAGGTTAGGTCAGGTTAGGTCAGGTTAGCTCAGGTTAGGTAAGGTTAGGTCAGGTTAGGTCAGGTTAGGTCAGGTTAGGTCAGGTTAGGTCAGGTTGGGTCAGGTTAGGTTAGGTTAGGTTATGATAGGTTAGGTTAGGTTAGGTTAGGTCAGGTTAGGTCAGGTTAGGTTAGGTTATGTCAGGTTGGGTCAGGTTAGGTTAGGTTATGTCAGGTTAGGTGAGGTTAGGTTAGGTCAGGTCAGGTTAAGTTAGGTTAGGTTAGGTTAGGTCAGGTTAGGTCAGGTTAGGTCAGGTTAGGTCAGGTTAAGTCAGGTTAGGTTAGGTTAGGTCAGGTAAGGTTAGGTTAGGTTAGGTTAGGTTAGGTTAGGTCAGGTTAGGTAAGGTTAGGTCAGGTTAGGTCAGGTCAGGTTAGGTCAGGTTAGGTCAGGTCAGGTTAGGTCAGGTTATGTAAGGTTAGGTTAGGTCAGGTTAGGTCAGGTTAGGTCAGGTTAGGATAGGTTAGGTCAGGTTAGGTTAGGTTAGGTCAGGTTCAGTTAGGTTAGGTTAGGTTAGGTTAGGTTAGGTTAGGTTAGGTCAGGTTATGTTAGGTTAGGTTAGGTTAGGTTAGGTTAGGTTAGGTTAGGTCAGGTTAAGTCAGGTTAGGTCAGGTTAGGATAGGTTAGGTCAGGTTAGGTCAGGTTACGTCAGGATAGGTCAGGTTAGGTTAGGTTAGGTTAGGTTAGGTTAGGTCAGGTTAGGTTAGGTTAGGTTAGGTTAGGTTAGGTTAGGTTAGGTTAGGTCAGTTTAGGTCAGGTTAGGTCAGGTTAGGTGAGGTTAGGTCAGGTTAGGTCAGGTTAGGTCAGGTTATGTTAGGTTAGGTTAGGTTAGGTTAGGTTAGGTCAGGTTAGGTTAGGTTAGGTCAGGTTAGGTCAGGTTAGGTCAGGTCAGGTTAGGTTAGGTTAGGTTAGGTTAAGTGAGGTTAGGTCAGGTGAGGTTAGGTTAGGTTAGGTTAGGTTAGGTTAGGTTAGGTCAGGTTAGGTTAGGTTAGGTTAGGTCAGGTTAGGTTAGGTTAGGTTAGGTTAGGTTAGGCCAGGTAAGGTTAGGTTAGGTTAGGTTAGGTTAGGTTAGGTTAGGTTAGGTTAGGTCAGGTTAGGTTAGGATAGGTCAGGTTAGGTTAGGTTAGGTTAGGTTAGGTTAGGTTAGGTTAGGTTAGGTAAGGTTAGGTTAGGTTAGGTTAGGTTAGGTTAGGTTAGGTTAGGTTAGGTTAGGTTAGGTTAGGTTAGGTTAGGTTAGGTTAGGTTAGGTTAGGTTAGGTTGGGTTAGGTTAGGTTAGGTTAGGTATGGTTAGGTTCGGTTAGGTTAGGTTAGGTCAGGTTAGGTCAGGTTAGGTTAGGTTAGGTCAGGTTAGGTTAGGTTAGGTTAGGTTAGGTTAAGTTAGGTTAGGTTAGGTTAGGTTAGGTTAGGTTACGTTACGTTAGGTTAGGTTAGTTTTGGTTAGTTTAGGTTAGGTTAGGTTAGGTTAGTATAGGTTAGGTGAGGTTAGGTTAGGTTAGGTGAGGTTAGGTTAGGTTAGGTTAGGTTAGGTTAGGTCAGTTTAGGTCAGGTTAGGTCAGGTTATGTCAGGTTAGGTCAGGTTAGGTTAGGTTACGTCAGGTTAGGTTAGGTTAGGTTAGGTTAGGTCAGGTTAGGTTAGGTTAGGTTAGGTCAGGTTAGGTCAGTTTAGGTCAGGTTAGGTCAGGTTAGGTCAGGTTAGGTCAGGTTAGGTCAGGTTAGGTCAGGTTAGGTCAGGTTAGGTCAGGTTAGGTCATGTTAGGTCGGGTTAGGTTAGGTTAGGTTAGGTTATGTTAGGTTAGGTTAGGTTAGGTTAGGTCAGGTTAGGTCAGGTTAGGTTAGGTTAGGTCAGGTTAGGTCAGGTTAGGTCAGGTTAGGTCAGGTTAGGTTAGGTTAAGTTAGGTTAGGTTAGGTTAGGTTAGGTTAGGTTAGGTCAGGTTAGGTTGGGTTAGGTATGGTTAGGTTAGGTTAGGTTAGGTTAGGTTAGGTCAGGTTAGGTCAGGTTAGGTTAGGTTAGGTTAGGTCAGGTTAGGTTAGGTTAGGTTAGGTTAGGTTAGGTTAGGTTAGGTTAGGTTATGTTAGGTAAGGTTAGGTAAGGTTGCGTTAGGTTAGGTTAGGTTAGGTTAGGTTACGTTAGGTTAGGTTAGGTTAGGTTAGGTTAGGTTAGGTTAGGTTAGGTCAGGTTAGATCAGGTTAGGTCAGGTTACGTCAGGTTAGGTCAGGTTAGGTTAGGTTATGTCAGGTTAGGTTAGGTTAGGTTAGGTCAGGTCAGGTTAGGTAAGGTTAGGTTAGGTCAGGTTAGGTCAGGTCAGGTTAGGTCAGGTTAGGTCAGGTTAGGTCAGGTTAGGTCAGGTTACGTTAGGTCATGTTAGGTCAGGTTAAGTAAGGTTAGGTCAGGTTAGGTCAAGTCAGGTTATGTCAGGTTAGGTCAGGGTAGGTTAGGTAGGGTTAGGTAAGGTTAGGTTAGGTCAGGTTAGGTCAGGTTAGGTCAGGTTATGTCAGGATAGGTCAGGTTAGGTTAGGTTAGGTCAGGTTAGGTCAGGTTAGGTTAGGTTAGGTCAGGTTAGGTTAGGTTAGGTTAGGTTAGGTTAGGTTAGGTTAGGTTAGGTTTGGTTATGTTAGGGTAGGTTAGGTTAGGTTAGGGTAGGTTAGGTTTGGTTATGTTAGGTCAGGTTAGGTTAGGTTAGGTTAGGGTAGGTTAGGTTAGGTTAGGTTAGGTTAGGTTAGGTTAGGTTAGGTTAGGTTAGGTTAGGTCAAGTTGGGTTAGGTTAGGTCAGGTTAGGTCAGGTTATGTTAGGTTAGGTCAGGTTAGGTTAGGTTAGGTTAGGTTAGGTTAGGTTATGTTAGGTTAGGTCAGTTTAGGTCAGGTTAGGTCAGGTTAGGTGAGGTTAGGTCAGGTTAGGTCAGGTTAGGTCAGGTTAGGTCAGGTTAGGTTAGGTTAGGTTAGGTTAGGTTAGGTCAGGTTAGGTTAGGTTAGGTCAGGTTAGGTCAGGTTAGGTCAGGTTAGGTCAGGTTAGGTCAGGTCAGGTTAGGTCAGGTCAGGTTAGGTTAGGTTAGGTTAGGTTAGGTTAGGTTAAGTCAGGTTAGGTCAGGTCAGGTTAGGTTAGGTTAGGTTAGGTTATGTCAGGATAGGTTAGGTTAGGTCAGGTTAGGTCAGGTTAGGTTAGGTTAGGTCAGGTGAAGTCAGGATAGGTCAGGTTAGGTCAGGTTAGGTTAGGTTAGGTTAGGTCAGGTTAGGTTAGGTTAGGTTAGCTTACCTTAGGTTAGGTCAGGTTAGGTCAGGTTAGGTCAGGTTAGCTCAGGTTAGGTAAGGTTAGGTCAGGTTAGGTCAGGTTAGGTCTTGTTAGGTTAGGTTAGGTTAGGTTTGGTTAGGTTAGGTTAGGTTAGGTCAGGTCAGGTTAGGTCAGGTCAGGTTAGGTTAGGTTAGGTTAGGTTAGGTTAGGTTAGGTTAAGTCGGGTTAGGTCAGGTTGGGTCAGGTTAGGTTAAGTTAGGTTAGGTTAGGTTAGGTTAGGTTAGGTTAGGTTAGGTTAGGTTAGGTCAGGTCAGGTTAGGTTCTGTTAGGTTAGGTTAGGTTAGGTTAGGTTAGGTCAGGTTAGGTTAGGTTAGGTTAGGTTAGGTTAGGTTAGGTTAGGTTAGATCAGGTTAGGTCAGGTTAGGTTAGGTTAGGTTAGGTCAGGTTAGGTTAGGTTAGGGTAGGTTAGGTTAGGTTAGGTTAGGTTAGGTTAGGTTAGGTTAGGTTAGGTTCTGTTAGGTTAGGTTAGGTTAGGTTAGGTTGGGTTAGGTTAGGTTGGGTTGGGTTTGGTTTGGTTGGGTTGCGTTGGGTTGGGTTGGGTTGGGTTGGGTTGGGTTGGGTTGGGATGGATTGGGGTGGGTTGGGTTCGGTTGGGTTCGGTTGGGTTGGGTTGGGTTCGGTTGGGTTAGGTTGGGTCGGGTTGGGTTAGGTTAGGTCAGGTTAGGTCAGGTTATGTTAGGTTAGGTCAGGTTAGGTTAGGTTAGGTCAGGTTAGGTTAGGTTGGGTTAGGTTAGGTCAGGTTAGGTTAGGTTAGGTCAGGTTAGGTCAGGTTAGGTCAGGTTAAGTCAGGTTAGGTCAGGTCAGGTTAGGTCAGGTCAGGTTAGGTTAGGTTAGGTTAGGTTAGGTTAGGTTAGGTTAAGTCAGGTTAGGTCAGGTCAGGTTAGGTTAGGTTAGGTTAGGTTACGTCAGGATAGGTTAGGTTAGGTCAGGTTAGGTCAGGTTAGGTTAGGTTAGGTCAGGTGAAGTCAGGATAGGTCAGGTTAGGTCAGGTTAGGTTAGGTTAGGTTAGGTTAGGTCACGTTAGGTTAGGTTAGGTTAGCTCACCTTAGGTTAGGTCAGGTTAGGTCAGGTTAGGTCAGGTTAGCTCAGGTTAGGTAAGGTTAGGTCAGGTTAGGTCAGGTTATGTTAGGTTAGGTCAGGTTAGGTTAGGTTAGGTTAGGTTAGGTTAGGTTAGGTTAGGTTAGGTCAGTTTAGGTTAGGTTAGGTTAGCTTACCTTAGGTTAGGTCAGGTTAGGTCAGGTTAGGTCAGGTTAGGTCAGGTTAGCTCAGGTTAGGTAAGGTTAGGTCAGGTTAGGTCAGGTTAGGTCTGGTTAGGTTAGGTTAGGTTAGGTTAGGTTAGGTTAGGTTAGGTTAGGTTAGGTTAGGTCAGGTTAGGTTAGGTTAGGTCAGGTTAGGTCAGGTTATGTTAGGTTAGGTCAGGTTAGGTTAGGTTAGGTTAGGTTAGGTTAGGTTAGGTTAGGTTAGGTCAGTTTAGGTCAGGTTAGGTGAGGTTAGGTCAGGTTAGGTGAGGTTAGGTCAGGTTAGGTCAGGTTAGGTTAGGTTAGGTCAGGTTGGGTCAGGTTAGGTTAGGTTATGTCAGGTTAGGTTAGGTTAGGTTAGGTCAGGTCAGGTGAAGTTAGGTTAGGTTAGGTTAGGTCAGGTTAGGTCAGGTTAGGTCAGGTTAGGTCAGGTTAAGTCAGGTTAGGTTAGGTTAGGTCAGGTTAGGTTAGGTTAGGTTAGGTTAGGTTAGGTCAGGTTAGGTAAGGTTAGGTCAGGTTAGGTCAGGTCAGGTTAGGTCAGGTTAGGTCAGGTCAGGTTAGGTCAGGTTAGGTAAGGTTAGGTTAGGTCAGGTTAGGTCAGGTTAGGTCAGGTTAGGATAGGTTAGGTCAGGTTAGGTTAGGTTAGGTCAGGTTAGGTCAGGTTAGGTTAGGTTAGGTCAGGTTCAGTTAGGTTAGGTTAGGTTAGGTTAGGTTAGGTTAGGTTAGGTTAGGTTAAGTTAGGTTAGGTTAGGTTAGGTTAGGTTAGGTCAGGTTAGGTCAGGTTAGGTCAGGTTAGGTCAGGTTAGGTTAGGTTAGGTCAGGTTAGGTCAGGTTACGTCAGGATAGGTCAGGTTAGGTTAGGTTAGGTTAGGTTAGGTCAGGTTAGGTTAGGTTAGGTTAGGTTAGGTTAGGTTAGGTTAGGTCAGTTTAGGTCAGGTTAGGTCAGGTTAGGTGAGGTTAGGTCAGGTTAGGTCAGGTTAGGTCAGGTTAGGTTAGGTTAGGTTAGGTTAGGTCAGGTTAGGTTAGGTTAGGTCAGGTTAGGTCAGGTCAGGTTAGGTTAGGTTAGGTTAGGTTAAGTGAGGTTAGGTCAGGTTAGGTTAGGTTAGGTTAGGTTAGGTTAGGTTACGTTAGGTCAGGTTAGGTTAGGTTAGGTTAGGACAGGTTAGGTTAGGTTAGGTTAGGTTAGGTTAGGCCAGGTTAGGTTAGGTTAGGTTAGGTTAGGTTAGGTCAGGTTAGGTTTGGTTAGGTTGGGTTAGGTTAGGTTAGGTTAGGTATGGTTAGGTTAGGTTAGGTTAGGTTAGGTTAGGTTAGGTCAGGTTAGGTCAGGTTAGGTCAGGTTAGGATAGGTTAGGTCAGGTTAGGTTAGGTTAGGTCAGGTTAGGTCAGGTTAGGTTAGGTTAGGTTAGGTTCAGTTAGGTTAGGTTAGGTTAGGTTAGGTTAGGTTAGGTTAGGTTAGGTCAGGTTAAGTTAGGTTAGGTTAGGTTAGGTTAGGTTAGGTTAGGTAAGGTTAGATCAGCTTAGGTCAGGTTAGGTTAGGTTAGGTCAGGTTACGTGAGGATAGGTCAGGTTAGGTTAGGATAGGTTAGGTTAGGTCAGGTTAGGTTAGGTTAGGTTAGGTTAGGTTAGGTTAGGTCAGTTTAGGTCAGGTTAGGTCAGGTTAGGTGAGGTTAGGTCAGGTTAGGTCAGGTTAGGTCAGGTTAGGTTAGGTTAGGTTAGGTTAGGTCAGGTTAGGTTAGGTTAGGTCAGGTTAGGTCAGGTTAGGTCAGGTCAGGTTAGGTTAGGTAAGGTTAGGTTAAGTGAGGTTAGGTCAGGTTAGGTTAGGTTAGGTTAGGTTAGGTTAGGTTAGGTTAGGTCAGGTTAGATTAGGTTAGGTTAGGTCAGGTTAGGTTAGGTTAGGTTAAGTTAGGTTAGGCCAGGTTAGGTTAGGTTAGGTTAGGTTAGGTTAGGTTAGGTTAGGTCAGGTTAGGTTAGGATAGGTCAGGTTAGGTTAGGTTAGGTTAGGTTAGGTTAGGTTAGGTAAGGTTAGGTTAGGTTAGGTTAGGTTAGGTTACGTTAGGTTAGGTTAGGTTAGATTAGGTTAGGTTGGGTTAGGTTAGGTTAGGTTAGGTATGGTTAGGTTAGGTTAGGTTAGGTTAGGTCAGGTTAGGTCAGGTTAGGTTAGGTTAGGTCAGGTTAGGTTAGGTTAGGTTAGGTTAGGTTAAGTTAGGTTAGGTCAGGTTAGGTCAGGTTAGGTTAGGTTAGGTCAGGTGAGGTCAGGTTACGTCAGGTTAGGTCAGGTTAGGATAGGTTAGGTTAGGTTAGGTAAGGTTAGGTTAGGTTAGGTTAGGTTAGGTTAGGTCAGGTTAGGTCAGGTTAGCTCAGGTTAGATAAGGTTAGGTCAGGTTACATCAGGTTAGGTCAGGTTAGGTCAGGTTAGGTTAGGTTAGGTTAGGTCAGGTTATGTTAGGTTAGGTTAGGTTAGGTTAGGTCAGGTTAGGTCAGGTCAGGTTAGGTTAAGTCAGGTCAGGTCAGGTTAGGTTAGGTTATGTTAGGTTAGGTTAGGTTAGGTTAAGTCAGGTTAGGTTAGGTTAGGTTAGGTTAGGTTAGGTTAGGTTAGGCTAGGTCAGGTTAGGTTAGGTTAGGTTAGGTTAGGGTAGATCAGGTTAGGTCAGGTTAGGTTAGGATAGGTTAGGTCAGGTTAGGTTAGGTCAGGTTAGGTTAGGTTAGGTTAGGTTAGGTTACGTTAGGTTAGGTTAGGTTAGGTTAGGTTAGGTTAGTTAGGTTAGGTTAGGTTAGGTTGGTTTGGATGGGTTGGGTTCTGTTGGGTTGGGTTGGGTTGGGTTGGGTTGGGTTGGATTGGGTTGGGTTGGGTTTGGTTGGGTTGGGTTGGGTTCGGTTGGGTTCGGTTGGGTCGGGTTGGGTTCGGTTGGGTTAGGTTTTGTTAGGTTGGGTTACGTTGGGTTAGGTTGGGTTAGGTTGGGTTAGGTTAGGTTAGGTTAGGTTAGGTATGGTTAGGATAGGTTAGGTCAGGTTAGGTCAGGTTAGGTCAGGTTAGGTCAGGTTAGGTCAGGTTAGGTCAGGTTAGGTTAGGTTAGGTCAGGTTAGGTTAGGTTAGGTTAGGTTAGGTTAGGTTAGGTTAGGTTAGGTCAGGTTAAGTTAGGTTAGGTTAGGTTAGGTTAGGTTAGGTTAGGTTAGGTCAGGTTAGGTTAGGTTAGGTTATGTTAGGTCAGGTTAGGTTAGGTTAGGTTAGGTTAGGTTAGGTTACGTTAGGTTAGGTTAGGTTAGCTTAGGATAGGTTAGGTTAGGTCAAATTAGGTTAGGTTAGGTCAGGTTAGGTCAGGTTAGGATACGTTAGGTTAGGTTAGTTCAGGTTAGGTCAGGATAGGTCAGGTTAGGTTAGGTTAGGTTAGTTTAGGTCAGGTTAGGTTAGGTTAGGTTAGGTTAGGTCAGGTTAGGTTAGGTCAGTTTAGGTCAGGTAAGGTCAGGTTAGGTCAGGTTAGGTGAGGTTAGGTCAGGTTATGTCAGGTTAGGTCAGGTTAGGTCAGGTTAGGTTAGGTTAGGTTAGGTTAGGTTAGGTTAGGTCAGGTTAGGTTAGGTTAGGTCAGGTTAGGTCAGGTTAGGTCAGGTCAGGTTAGGTCAGGTCAGGTTAGGTTAGGTTAGGTTAGGTTAGGTTAGGTTAAGTCAGGTTAGGTCAGGTTAGGTTAGGTTAGGTTAGTTTAGGTTAGGTTAGGTTAGGTTAGGTCAGGTTAGGTTAGGTTTGGTTAGGTCAGGTTAGGTTAGGTTAGGTTAGGTTAGGTCAGGTTAAGTTAGGTTAGGTTAGGTTAGGTTAGGTTAGGTTAGGATAGGTTAGGTTAGGTTAGGTTAGGTTAGGCTAGGTTTGGTTAGGTTACGTTAGGTCAGGTTAGGTCAGGTTAGGTTAGGTTAGGTTAGGTCAGGTTAGGTTAGGTTAGGTTAGGTTAGGTATGGTTTGATTAGGTTAGGTTAGGTCAGGTTAGGTCAGGTTAGGATAGGTTTGGTTAGGTTAGGTCAGGTTAGGTTAGGTTAGGTTACGTTAGGTTAGGTTAGGTTAGGTTAGGTTAGGTTAGGTTACGTTAGGTTACGTTAGGTTAGGTTAGGTTAGGTTACGTTAGGTTAGGTTAGGTTAGGTTAGGTTAGGTTAGGTTAGGTTAGGTTAGGTCAGGTCAGGTTAGGTCAGGTTAGGTCATGTTACGTCAGGTTAGGTCAGGTTAGGTTAGGTTACATCAGGTTAGGTTAGGTTAGGTTAGGTTAGGTCAGGTTAGGTTAGGTTAGGTTAGGTCAGGTAATGTCAGCTTAGGTCAGGTTAGGTCAGGTTAGGTCAGGTTAGGTCAGGTTAAGTTAGGTTAGGTCAGGTTAGGTCAGGATAGGTTAGGTTAGGTCAAGTTAGGTCAGGTCAGGTAAGGTCAGGTTAGGTCAGGTCAGGTTAAGTCAGGTTAGGTAAGGTTAGGTTAGGTCAGGTTAGGTCAGGTTAGGTCAGGTTAGGTCAGGCTAGCTCAGGTTAGGTAAGGTTAGGTCAGGTTAGGTCAGGATAGGTCAGGTTAGGTCAGGTTAGGTCAGGTTAGGTTAGGTTAGGTCAGGTTAGGTCAGGTCAGGTTAGGTCAGTTCAGGTTAGGTTAGGTTAGGTTAGGTTAGGTTAGGTTAGGTTAAGTCAGGTTAGGTCAGGTTAGGTCAGGTTAGGTTAGGTTAGGTTAGGTTAGGTTAGGTTAGGTTAGGTTAGGTTAGGTCAAGTTAGGTTAGGTCAGGTTAGGTTAGGTTAGGTTAGGTTAGGTTACGTTAGGTTAGGTTAGGTTAGGTTAGGTTAGGTTCAGTTAGGTTAGGTTAGGTTAGGTTAGGTTAGGTTAGGTTGGGTTAGGTTAGGTCAGGTTAGGTTAGGTTGGGATAGGTTAGGTTAGATCAGGTTAGGTCAGGTAAAGTAAGGTCAGGTTAGGTTAGGTTAGGTTAGGTCAGGTTAGGTTAGGTTAGGTTAGGTTAGGTTAGGTTACGTTACGTTAGGTTAGGTTAGGTTAGGTTAGGTTAGGTTATGTTAGGTTAGGTTAGGTTAGGTTAGGTCAGGTTAGGTTAGGTTAGGTTAGGTTGGGTTAGGTTAGATTGGGTTGGGTTGGGTTGGGTTGGGTTGGGTTGGGTTGGGTTGGGTTGGGTTGGGTTGGGTTGGGTTGGGTTGGGTTTGGTTGGGTTGGGTTGGGTTCGGTTGGGTCGGGTTGGGTCGGGTTGGGTTAGGTTGGGTTAGGTTGGGTTAGGTTAGGTTAGGTTAGGTTAGGTTAGGTTAGGTTAGGTTAGGTTAGGTTAGGTCAGGTTAGGTCAGGTTAGGTCAGGTTAGGTCAGGTTAGGTCAGGTTAGGTCAGGTTGGGTCAGGTTAGGTTAGGTTAGGTTATGATAGGTTACGTTAGGTTAGGTTAGGTCAGGTTAGGTCAGGTTAGGTTAGGTTATGTCAGGTTGGGTCAGGTTAGGTTAGGTTATGTCAGGTTAGGTGAGGTTAGGTTAGGTCAGGTCAGGTTAAGTTAGGTTAGGTTAGGTTAGGTCAGGTTAGGTCAGGTTAGGTCAGGTTAGGTCAGGTTAAGTCAGGTTAGGTTAGGTTAGGTCAGGTTAGGTTAGGTTAGGTTAGGTTAGGTTAGGTTAGGTCAGGTTAGGTAAGGTTAGGTCAGGTTAGGTCAGGTCAGGTTAGGTGAGGTTAGGTCAGGTCAGGTTAGGTCAGGTTATGTAAGGTTAGGTTAGGTCAGGTTAGGTCAGGTTAGGTTAGGTTAGGTTAGGTTAGGTTAGGTTAGGTTAGGTCAGGTTAGGTCAGGTTAGGTCAGGTTAGGATAGGTTAGGTCAGGTTAGGTCAGGTTACGTTAGGATAGGTCAGGTTAGGTTAGGTTAGGTTAGGTTAGGTTAGGTCAGGTTAGGTTAGGTTAGGTTAGGTTAGGTTAGGTTAGGTTAGGTTAGGTCAGTTTAGGTCAGGTTAGGTCAGGTTAGGTGAGGTTAGGTCAGGTTAGGTCAGGTTAGGTCAGGTTATGTTAGGTTAGGTTAGGTTAGGTCAGGTTAGGTTAGGTTAGGTCAGGTTAGGTCAGGTTAGGTCAGGTCAGGTTAGGTTAGGTTAGGTTAGGTTAAGTGAGGTTAGGTCAGGTTAGGTTAGGTTAGGTTAGGTTAGGTTAGGTTAGGTTAGGTCAGGTTAGGTTAGGTTAGGTTAGGTCAGGTTAGGTTAGGTTAGGTTAGGTTAGGTTAGGCCAGGTAAGGTTAGGTTAGGTTAGGTTAGGTTAGGTTAGGTTAGGTCAGGTTAGGTTAGGATAGGTCAGGTTAGGTTAGGTTAGGTTAGGTTAGGTTAGGTTAGGTTAGGTTAGGTAAGGTTAGGTTAGGTTAGGTTAGGTTAGGTTAGGTTAGGTTAGGTTAGGTTAGGTTAGGTTGGGTTAGGTTAGGTTAGGTTAGGTTAGGTTGGGTTAGGTTAGGTTAGGTTAGGTATGGTTAGGTTCGGTTAGGTTAGGTTAGGTCAGGTTAGGTCAGGTTAGGTTAGGTTAGGTCAGGTTAGGTTAGGTTAGGTTAGGTTAGGTTAAGTTAGGTTAGGTTAGGTTAGGTTAGGTTAGGTTACGTTACGTTAGGTTAGGTTAGGTTTGGTTAGTTTAGGTTAGGTTAGGTTAGGTTAGTATATGTTAGGTGAGGTTAGGTTAGGTTAGGTGAGGTTAGGTTAGGTTAGGTTAGGTTAGGTTAGGTCAGGTTAGGTTAGGTTAGGTTAGGTCAGGTTAGGTCAGGTTAGGTCAGGTTAGGTCAGGTTAGGTTAGGTTAGGTCAGGTTCGGTCAGGTTAGGTTAGGTTAGGTCAGGTTAGGTCAGGTTAGGTCAGGTTAGGTCAGGTTAGGTTAGGTTAAGTTAGGTTAGGTTAGGTTAGGTTAGGTTAGGTTAGGTCAGGTTAGGTTGGGTTAGGTATGGTTAGGTTAGGTTAGGTTAGGTTAAGTTAGGTCAGGTTAGGTCAGGTTAGGTTAGGTTAGGTCAGGTTAGGTTAGGTTAGGTTAGGTTAGGTTAGGTTAGGTTAGGTTAGGTTAGGTTATGTTAGGTAAGGTTAGGTAAGGTTGCGTTAGGTTAGGTTAGGTTAGGTTAGGTTACGTAAGGTTAGGTTAGGTTAGGTTAGGTTAGGTTAGGTTAGGTTATGTCAGGTTAGATCAGGTTAGGTCAGGTTACGTCAGGTTAGGTCAGGTTAGGTTAGGTTATGTCAGGTTAGGTTAGGTTAGGTTAGGTCAGGTCAGGTTAGGTAAGGTTAGGTTAGGTCAGGTTAGGTCAGGTCAGGTTAGGTCAGGTTAGGTCAGGTTAGGTCAGGTTACGTTAGGTCAGGTTAGGTCAGGTTAAGTAAGGTCGGTCAGGTTAGGTCAAGTCAGGTTAGGTCAGGTTAGGTCAGGGTAGGTTAGGTAAGGTTAGGTAAGGATAGGTTAGGTCAGGTTAGGTCAGGTTAGGTCAGGTTATGTCAGGATAGGTCAGGTTAGGTTAGGTTAGGTCAGGTTAGGTCAGGTTAGGTTAGGTTAGGTCAGGTTAGGTTAGGTTAGGTTAGGTTAGGTTAGGTTAGGTTAGGTTTGGTTATGTTAGGTTAGGTTAGGTTAGGTTAGGTTAGGTTAGGTTAGGTTAGGTTTGGTTATGTTAGGACAGGTTAGGTTAGGTTAGGTTAGGTTAGGTTAGGTTAGGTTAGGTTAGGTTAGGTTAGGTTAGGTTAGGTTAGGTTAGGTTAGGTCAAGTTAGGTTAGGTTAGGTCAGGTTAGGTCAGGTTATGTTAGGTTAGATCAGGTTAGGTTAGGTTAGGTTAGGTTAGGTTGGGTTAGGTTAGGTTAGGTCAGTTTAGGTCAGGTTAGTCAGGTTAGGTCAGGTTAGGTGAGGTTAGGTCAGGTTAGGTCAGGTTAGGTCAGGTTAGGTCAGGTTAGGTTAGGTTAGGTCAGGTGAAGTCAGGATAGGTCAGGTTAGGTCAGGTTAGGTTAGGTTAGGTTAGGTTAGGTCAGGTTAGGTTAGGTTAGGTTAGCTTACCTTAGGTTAGGTCAGGTTAGGTCAGGTTAGCTCAGGTTAGGTAAGGTTAGGTCAGGTTAGGTCAGGTTAGGTCTGGTTAGGTTAGGTTAGGTTAGGTTTGGTTAGGTTAGGTTAGGTTAGGTCAGGTCAGGTTAGGTCAGGTCAGGTTAGGTTAGGTCAGGTTAGGTTAGGTTAGGTTAGGTTAAGTCGGGTTAGGTCAGGTTAGGTCAGGTTAGGTTAGGTTAGGTTAGGTTAGGTTAGGTTAGGTTAGGTTAGGTTAGGTTAGGTTAGGTTAGGTCAGGTCAGGTTACGTTCTGTTAGGTTAGGTTAGGTTAGGTTAGGTTAGGTCAGGTTAGGTTAGGTTAGGTTAGGTTAGGTTAGGTTAGGTTAGGTTAGATCAGGTTAGGTCAGGTTAGGTTAGGTTAGGTTAGGTCAGGTTAGGTTAGGTTAGGCTAGGTTAGGTTAGGTTAGGTTAGGTTAGGTTAGGTTAGGTTAGGTTAGGTCAGGTTAGGTTAGGTTAGGTTAGGTTAGGTTAGTTTAGGTTAGGTTAGATCAGGTTAGGTCAGGTTAGGTTAGGTTAGGTTAGGTCAGGTTAGGTTAGGTTAGGCTAGGTTAGGTTAGGTTAGGTTAGGTTAGGTTAGGTTAGGTTAGGTTAGGTTAGGTTCTGTTAGGTTAGGTTAGGTTAGGTTAGGTTGGGTTAGGTTAGGTTGGGTTGGGTTTGGTTTGGTTGGGTTGGGTTGGGTTGGGTTGGGTTGGGTTGGGTTGGGTTGGGTTGGGTTGGGTTGGATTGGGGTGGGTTGGGTTCGGTTGGGTTCGGTTGGGTTGGGTTGGGTTCGGTTGGGTCGGGTTGGGTTAGGTTAGGTCAGGTTAGGTCAGGTTATGTTAGGTTAGGTCAGGTTAGGTTAGGTTAGGTTAGGTTAGATCAGGTTAGGTCAGGTTAGGTTAGGTTAGGTTAGGTCAGGTTAGGTTAGGTTAGGCTAGGTTAGGTTAGGTTAGGTTAGGTTAGGTTAGGTTAGGTTAGCTTAGGTTAGCTTAGGTTAGGTCAGGTTAGGTTAGCTTAGGTTAGGTCAGGTTAGGTTAGGTTAGGTTAGGTTTGGTCAGGTTAGGTCAGGTTAGGTTAGGTTAGGTTAGGTTAGGTTAGGTTAGGTTAGGTTAGGTCAGGTTAGGTAAGGTTAGGTCAGGTTACGTCAGGTTAGGTCAGGTTAGGTCAGGTTACGTCAGGTTAGGTCAGGTTAGGTCAGGTTAGGATAGGTTACGTTAGGTTAGGTTAGGTTAGGTTAGGTTAGGTTAGGTTAGGTTAGGTTAGGTTAGGTTACGTTAGGTTAGATTAGGTTAAGTTAGGTCAGGTTAGGTTAGGTTAGGTCAGGTTAGGTCAGGTTAGGTGAGGTTAGGTCAGGTGAGGTCAGGTTACGTCAGGTTAGGTCAGGTTAGGTCAGGTTAGGATAGGTTAGGTCAGGTTAGGTCAGGTTAGGTTAGGTTAGGTTAGGTTAGGTTAGGTTAGGTTATGTTAGGTCAGGTTAGGTAAGGTTAGGTCAGGTTACGTCAGGTTAGGTCAGGTTAGGTCAGGTTAGGTTAGGTCAGGTTAGGTTAGGTTACGTTAGGTTAGGTCAGGTTAGGTCAGGTCAGGTTAGGTCAGGTCAGGTCGGGTTAGGTTAGGTTATGTTAGGTTAGGTTAGGTTAAGTCAGGTTAGGTCAGGCTAGGACAGGTTAGGTTACGTTAGGTTAGGTTAGGTTAGGTTAGCTTAGGTTAGGTCGGGTTAGGTTAGGTTAGGTCAGGTTAGGTTAGGTTAGGTTAGGTTAGGTTAGGTCAGGTTAGGTTAGGTTAGGTCAGGTTAGGTTAGGTTAGGTTAGGTCAGGTTAGGTTAGGTTAGGTTAGGCTAGGTCAGGTTAGGTTAGGTTAGGTTAGGTTAGGTTAGATCAGGTTAGGTCAGGTTAGGTTAGGATAGGTTAGGTCAGGTTATGGTTAGGTCAGGTTAGGTTAGGTTAGGTTAGGTTACGTTAGGTTAGGTTAGGTTAGGTTAGGTTAGTTTAGGTTAGGTTAGGTTAGGTTAGGTCAGGTTAGGTTAGGTTTGGTTAGTTCGGGTTAGGTTAGGTTAGGTAAGGTTAGGTCAGGTTAAGTTAGGTTAGGTTAGGTTAGGTTAGGTTAGGTTAGGATAGGTTAGGTTAGGTTAGGTTAGGCCAGGTTAGGTTAGGTTAGGTTAGGTCAGGTTAGGTCAGGTTAGGATAGGTTAGGTTAGGTTAGGTTAGGTTAGGTTAGGTTAGGTTAGGTTAGGTTAGGTTAGGTTAGGTTAGGTTACGTTAGGTTAGATTAGGTTAAGTTAGGTCAGGTTAGGTTAGGTTAGGTCAGGTTAGGTCAGGTTAGATGAGGATAGGTCAGGTGAGGTCAGGTTACGTCAGGTTAGGTCAGGTTAGGTCAGGTTACGTCAGGTTAGGTCAGGTTAGGTCAGGTTAGGTTAGGTTAGGTCAGGTTAGGTCAGGTTAGGTTAGGTTAGGTTAGGTTAGGTTAGGTTAGGTTAGGTTAGGTCAGGTTAGGTAAGGTTAGGTCAGGTTACGTCAGGTTAGGTCAGGTTAGGTCAGGTTAGGTTAGGTTAGGTTAGGTCAGGTTAGGTTAGGTTACGTTAGGTTAGGTCAGGTTAGGTCAGGTCAGGTTAGGTCAGGTCAGGTCGGGTTAGGTTAGGTTATGTTAGGTTAGGTTAGGTTAAGTCAGGTTAGGTCAGGCTAGGTCAGGTTAGGTTACGTTAGGTTAGGTTAGGTTAGCTTAGGTTAGGTCAGGTTAGGTTAGGTTAGGTCAGGTTAGGTTAGGTTAGGTTAGGTTAGGTCAGGTTAGGTTAGGTTAGGTTAGGCTAGGTCAGGTTAGGTTAGGTTAGGTTAGATTAGGTTAGATCAGGTTAGGTCAGGTTAGGTTAGGATAGGTTAGGTCAGGTTAGGTTAGGTCAGGTTAGGTTAGGTTAGGTTAGGTTAGGTTACGTTAGGTTAGGTTAGGTTAGGTTAGGTTAGTTTAGGTTAGGTTAGGTTAGGTAAGGTCAGGTTAGGTTAGGTTTGGTTAGGTCGGGTTAGGTTAGGTTAGGTAAGGTTAGGTCAGGTTAAGTTAGGTTAGGTTAGGTTAGGTTAGGTTAGGTTAGGATAGGTTAGGTTAGGTTAGGTTAGGCCAGGTTAGGTTAGGTTAGGTTAGGTCAGGTTAGGTCAGGTTAGGTTAGGTTAGGTTAGGTTAGGTCAGGTTAGGTTAGGTTAGGTTAGGTTAGGTATGGTTAGATTAGGTTAGGTTAGATTAGGTCAGGTTAGGTCAGGTTAGGATAGGTTTGGTTAGGTTAGGTCAGGTTATTTTAGGTTAGGTTACGTTAGGTTAGGTTAGGTTAGGTTAGGTTAGGTTAGGTTAGGTTACGTTAGGTTACGTTAGGTTACGTTAGGTTAGGTTACGTTAGGTTAGGTTAGGTTAGGTTAGGTTAGGTTAGGTTAGGTTAGGTTAGGTTAGGTTAGGTTAGGTCATGTTACGTCAGGTTAGGTCAGGTTAGGTTAGGTTACATCAGGTTAGGTTAGGTTAGGTTAGGTTAGATTAGGTTAGGTCAGGTAAGGTCAGGTTAGGTCAGGTTAGGTCAGGTTAGGTCAGGTTAGGTCAGGTTAGGTCAGGTTAAGTTAGGTTAGGTCAGGTTAGGTTAGGATAGGTTAGGTTAGGTCAAGTTAGGTCAGGTCAGGTAAGGTCAGGTTAGGTCAGGTCAGGTTAGGTCAGTTTAGGTAAGGTTAGGTTGGGTCAGGTTAGGTCAGGTTAGGTCAGGTTAGGTCAGGTTAGGTTAGGTTAGGTTAGGTCAGGTCAGGTTAGGTTAGGTTAGGTTAGGTTAGGTTAGGATAGGTTACGTCAGGTTAGGTCAGGCTAGGTTAGGTTAGGTTAGGTTAGGTTACGTTAGGTTAGGTTAGGTTAGGTCACGTAAGGTTAGGTCAGGTCAGGTTAGGTTAGGTCAGGTCAGGTTAGGTTATGTTAGGTTAGGTTAGGTTAGGTTAGGTTAGGATAAGTTAGGTCAGGTTAGGTCATGTTAGGTCAGGTTAGCTCAGGTTAGGTAAGGTTAGGTCAGGTTAGGTCAGGTTAGGTCACGATAGGTCAGGTTAGGTCAGGTTAGGTCATGTTAGGTTAGGTTAGGTCAGGTTAGGTCAGGTCAGGTTAGGTCAGGTCAGGTTAGGTTAGGTTAGGTTAGGTTAGGTTAAGTCAGGTTAGGTCAGGTTACGTCAGGTTAGGTTAGGTTAGGTTAGGTTAGGATAGGTTAGGTTAGGTTACGTTAGGTTAGGTCAGGTTAGGTTAGGTCAGGTTAGGTTTGGTTAGGTTAGGTTAGGTTACGTTAGGTTAGGTTAGGTTAGGTTAGGTTAGGTTAGGTTAGGTTAGGTTAGGTTAGGTTAGGTTAGGTTAGGTTAGGTTAGGTCAGGTTAGGTTAGGTTAGGATAGGTTAGGTTAGACCAGGTTAGGTCAGGTAAAGTTAGGTCAGGTTAGGTTAGGTTAGGTTAGGTCAGGTTAGGTTAGGTTAGGTTAGGTTACGTTAGGTTAGGTTAGGTTAGGTTAGGTTAGGTTATGTTAGGTTAGGTTAGGTTAGGTTAGGTTAGGTCAGGTTAGGTTAGGTTAGGTTAGGTTGGGTTAGGTTAGATTGGGTTGGGTTGGGTTGGGTTGGGTTGGGTTGGGTTGGGTTGGGTTGGGTTGGGTTGGGTTGGGTTGGGTTGGGTTGGGTTGGGTTGGGTTGGGTTGGGTTGGGTTGGGTTGGGTTGGGTTGGGTTGGGTTTGGTTGGGTTGGGTTGGGTTCGGTTGGGTCGGGTTGGGTCGGGTTGGGTTAGGTTTGGTTAGGTTAGGTTAGGTTAGGTTAGGTTAGGTTAGGTCAGGTTAGGTCAGGTTAGGTCAGGTTAGGTCAGGTTAGGTCAGGTTAGGTCAGGTTAAGTCAGGTTAGGTTAGGTTAGGTCAGGTTAGGTTAGGTTAGGTTAGGTTAGGTTAGGTCAGGTTAGGTCAGGTTAGGTCAGGTTAGGTCAGGTTAAGTCAGGTTAGGTTAGGTTAGGTCAGGTTAGGTTAGGTTAGGTTAGGTTAGGTTAGGTCAGGTTAGGTAAGGTTAGGTCAGGTTAGGTCAGGTCAGGTTAGGTCAGGTTAGGTCAGGTCAGGTTAGGTCAGGTTAGGTAAGGTTAGGTTAGGTCAGGTTAGGTCAGGTTAGGTCAGGTTAGGATAGGTTAGGTCAGGTTAGGTTAGGTTAGGTCAGGTTAGGTCAGGTTAGGTTAGGTTAGGTCAGGTTCAGTTAGGTTAGGTTAGGTTAGGTTAGGTTAGGTTAGGTTAGGTTAGGTTAGGTTAAGTTAGGTTAGGTTAGGTTAGGTTAATTTAGGTCAGGTTAGGTCAGGTTAGGTCAGGTTAGGTCAGGTTAGGTTAGGTTAGGTCAGGTTAGGTCAGGTTACATCAGGATAGGTCAGGTTAGGTTAGGTTAGGTTAGGTTAGGTCAGGTTAGGTTAGGTTAGGTTAGGTTAGGTTAGGTTAGGTTAGGTCAGTTTAGGTCAGGTTAGGTCAGGTTAGGTGAGGTTAGGTCAGGTTAGGTCAGGTTAGGTCAGGTTAGGTTAGGTAAGGTTAGGTTAGGTCAGGTTATTTTAGGTTAGGTCAGGTTAGGTCAGGTCAGGTTAGGTTAGGTTAGGTTAGGTTAAGTGAGGTTAGGTCAGGTTAGGTTAGGTTAGGTTAGGTTAGGTTAGGTTAGGTTAGGTCAGGTTAGGTTAGGTTAGGTTAGGTCAGGTTAAGTTAGGTTAGGTTAGGTTAGGTTAGGCCAGGTTAGGTTAGGTTAGGTTAGGTTAGGTTAGGTTAGGTCAGGTTAGGTTTGGTTAGGTTGGGTTAGGTTAGGTTAGGTTAGGTATGGTTAGGTTAGGTTAGGTTAGGTTAGGTTAGGTTAGGTCAGGTTAGGTCAAGTTAGGTCAGGTTAGGATAGGTTAGGTCAGGTTAGGTTGGGTTACGTCAGGTTAGGTCAGGTTAGGTTAGGTTAGGTCAGGTTCAGTTAGGTTAGGTTAGGTTAGGTTAGGTTAGGTTAGGTTAGGTTAGGTTAGGTCAGGTTAAGTTAAGTTAGGTTAGGTTAGGTTAGGTTAGGTTAGGTTAAGTTAGGTTAGGTCAGCTTAGGTGAGGTTAGGTTAGGTTAGGTCAGGTTAGGTCAGGTTACGTGAGGATAGGTCAGGTTAGGTTAGGATAGGTTAGGTTAGGTCAGGTTAGGTTAGGTTAGGTTAGGTTAGGTTAGGTCAGTTTAGGTCAGGTTAGGTCAGGTTAGGTGAGGTTAGGTCAGGTTAGGTCAGGTTAGGTCAGGTTAGGTCAGGTTAGGTTAGGTTAGGTTAGGTTAGGTCAGGTTAGGTTAGGTTAGGTCAGGTTAGGTCAGGTTAGGTCAGGTCAGGTTAGGTTAGGTAAGGTTAGGTTAAGTGAGGTTAGGTCAGGTTAGGTTAGGTTAGGTTAGGTTAGGTTAGGTTAGGTTAGGTCAGGTTAGGTTAGGTTAGGTTAGGTCAGGTTAGGTTAGGTTAGGTTAGGTTAGGTTAGGCCAGGTTAGGTTAGGTTAGGTTAGGTTAGGTTAGGTTAGGTTAGGTTAGGTCAGGTTAGGTTAGGATAGGTCAGGTTAGGTTAGGTTAGGTTAGGTTAGGTTAGGTTAGGTTAGGTTAGGTAAGGTTAGGTTAGGTTAGGTTAGGTTAGGTTACGTTAGGTTAGGTTAGGTTAGGTTAGGTTAGGTTGGGTTAGGTTAGGTTAGGTTAGGTATGGTTAGGTTAGGTTAGGTTAGGTTAGGTCAGGTTAGGTCAGGTTAGGTTAGGTTACGTCAGGTTAGGTTAGGTTAGGTTAGGTTAGGTTAAGTTAGGTTAGGTCAGGTTAGGTCAAGTTAGGTTAGGTTAGGTCAGGTGAGGTCAGGTTACGTCAGGTTAGGTCAGGTTAGGATAGGTTAGGTTAGGTTAGGTAAGGTTAGGTTAGGTTAGGTTAGGTTAGGTTAGGTCAAATTAGGTCAGGTTAGCTCAGGTTAGATAAGGTTAGGTCAGGTTACATCAGGTTAGGTCAGGTTAGGTCAGGTTAGGTTAGGTTAGGTTAGGTCAGGGTAGGTTAGGTTAGGTTAGGTTAGGTTAGGTCAGGTTAGGTCAGGTCAGGTTAGGTTAGGTCAGGTCAGGTCAGGTTAGGTTAGTTTATGTTAGGTTAGGTTAGGTTAAGTCAGGTTAGGTCAGGCTAGGTCAGGTTAGGTTACGTTAGGTTAGGTTAGGTTAGGTTAGGTTAGGTTAGGTTAGGTCAGGTTAGGTTAGGTTAGGTCAGGTTAGGTTAGGTTAGGTTAGGTTAGGTCAGGTTAGGTTAGGTTAGGTCAGGTTAGGTTAGGTTAGGTTAGGTTAGGTTAGGTTAGGTTAGGCTAGGTCAGGTTAGGTTAGGTTAGGTTAGGTTAGGGTAGATCAGGTTAGGTCAGGTTAGGTTAGGATAGGTTAGGTCAGGTTAGGTTAGGTCAGGTTAGGTTAGGTTAGGTTAGGTTACGTTAGGTTAGGTTAGGTTAGGTTAGGTTAGGTTAGTTAGGTTAGGTTAGGTTAGGTTGGGTTGGATGGGTTGGGTTGGGTTGGGTTGGGTTGGGTTGGGTTGGGTTGGGTTGGGTTGGGTTGGGTTGGGTTTGGTTGGGTTGGGTTGGGTTCGGTTCGGTTCGGTTGGGTCGGGTTGGGTTCGGTTGGGTTAGGTTTTGTTAGGTTGGGTTACGTTGGGTTACGTTGGGTTAGGTTGGGTTAGGTTAGGTTAGGTTAGGTTAGGTTAGGTTAGGTTACGTTAGGTTAGGTTAGGTTAGGTTAGGATAGGTTAGGTTAGGTCAAATTAGGTTAGGTTAGGTCAGGTTAGGTCAGGTTAGGGTAGGTTAGGTTAGGTTAGTTCAGGTTAGGTCAGGATAGGTCAGGTTAGGTTAGGTTAGGTTAGTTTAGGTCAGGTTAGGTTAGGTTAGGTTAGGTTAGGTCAGGTTAGGTTAGGTCAGTTTAGGTCAGGTAAGGTCAGGTTAGGTCAGGTTAGGTGAGGTTAGGTCAGGTTATGTCAGGTTAGGTCAGGTTAGGTCAGGTTAGGTTAGGTTAGGTTAGGTTAGGTCAGGTTAGGTTAGGTTAGGTCAGGTTAGGTCAGGTTAGGTCAGGTCAGGTTAGGTCAGGTCAGGTTAGGTTAGGTTAGGTTAGGTTAGGTTAGGTTAAGTCAGGTTAAGTCAGGTTAGGTTAGGTTAGGTTAGTTTAGGTTAGGTTAGGTTAGGTTAGGTCAGTTTAGGTTAGGTTTGGTTAGGTCAGGTTAGGTTAGGTTAGGTTAGGTTAGGTCAGGTTAAGTTAGGTTAGGTTAGGTTAGGTTAGGTTAGGTTAGGATAGGTTAGGTTAGGTTAGGTTAGGTTAGGCTAGGTTAGGTTAGGTTACGTTAGGTCAGGTTAGGTCAGGTTAGGTTAGGTTAGGTTAGGTCAGGTTAGGTTAGGTTAGGTTAGGTTAGGTATGGTTTGATTAGGTTAGGTTAGGTCAGGTTAGGTCAGGTTAGGATAGGTTTGGTTAGGTTAGGTCAGGTTAGGTTAGGTTAGGTTACGTTAGGTTAGGTTAGGTTAGGTTAGGTTAGGTTAGGTTACGTTAGGTTACGTTAGGTTAGGTTAGGTTAGGTTAGGTTACGTTAGGTTAGGTTAGGTTAGGTTAGGTTAGGTTAGGTTATGTCAGGTCAGGTTAGGTCAGGTTAGGTCATGTTACGTCAGGTTAGGTCAGGTTAGGTTAGGTTACATCAGGTTAGGTTAGGTTAGGTTTGGTTAGGTCAGGTTAGGTTAGGTTAGGTTAGGTCAGGTAATGTCAGCTTAGGTCAGGTTAGGTCAGGTTAGGTCAGGTTAGGTCAGGTTAAGTTAGGTTAGGTCAGGTTAGGTCAGGATAGGTTAGGTTAGGTCAAGTTAGGTCAGGTCAGGTAAGGTCAGGTTAGGTCAGGTCAGGTTAAGTCAGGTTAGGTAAGGTTAGGTTAGGTCAGGTTAGGTCAGGTTAGGTCAGGTTAGGTCAGGCTAGCTCAGGTTAGGTAAGGTTAGGTCAGGTTAGGTCAGGATAGGTCAGGTTAGGTCAGGTTAGGTCAGGTTAGGTTAGGTTAGGTCAGGTTAGGTCAGGTCAGGTTAGGTCAGTTCAGGTTAGGTTAGGTTAGGTTAGGTTAGGTTAGGTTAGGTTAAGTCAGGTTAGGTCAGGTTAGGTCAGGTTAGGTTAGGTTAGGTTAGGTTAGGTTAGGTTAGGTTAGGTTAGGTTAGGTCAAGTTAGGTTAGGTCAGGTTAGGTTAGGTTAGGTTAGGTTAGGTTACGTTAGGTTAGGTTAGGTTAGGTTAGGTTAGGTTCAGTTAGGTTAGGTTAGGTTAGGTTAGGTTAGGTTAGGTTGGGTTAGGTTAGGTCAGTTTAGGTTAGGTTGGGATAGGTTAGGTTAGATCAGGTTAGGTCAGGTAAAGTAAGGTCAGGTTAGGTTAGGTTAGGTTAGGTCAGGTTAGGTTAGGTTAGGTTAGGTTAGGTTAGGTTAGGTTACGTTAGGTTAGGTTAGGTTAGGTTAGGTTAGGTTATGTTAGGTTAGGTTAGGTTAGGTTAGGTCAGGTTAGGTTAGGTTAGGTTAGGTTGGGTTAGGTTAGATTGGGTTGGGTTGGGTTGGGTTGGGTTGGGTTGGGTTGGGTTGGGTTGGGTTGGGTTGGGTTTGGTTGGGTTTGGTTGGGTTGGGTTGGGTTCGGTTGGGTCGGGTTGGGTCGGGTTGGGTTAGGTTGGGTTAGGTTGGGTTAGGTTAGGTTAGGTTAGGTTAGGTTAGGTTAGGTTAGGTTAGATTAGGTTAGGTCAGGTTAGGTCAGGTTAGGTCAGGTTAGGTCAGGTTAGGTCAGGTTAGGTCAGGTTGGGTCAGGTTAGGTTAGGTTAGGTTATGATAGGTTAGGTTAGGTTAGGTTAGGTCAGGTTAGGTCAGGTTAGGTTAGGTTATGTCAGGTTGGGTCAGGTTAGGTTAGGTTATGTCAGGTTAGGTGAGGTTAGGTTAGGTCAGGTCAGGTTAAGTTAGGTTAGGTTAGGTTAGGTCAGGTTAGGTCAGGTTAGGTCAGGTTAGGTCAGGTTAAGTCAGGTTAGGTTAGGTTAGGTTAGGTCAGGTTAGGTTAGGTTAGGTTAGGTTAGGTTAGGTTAGGTCAGGTTAGGTAAGGTTAGGTCAGGTTAGGTCAGGTCAGGTTAGGTCAGGTTAGGTCAGGTCAGGTTAGGTCAGGTTATGTAAGGTTAGGTTAGGTCAGGTTAGGTCAGGTTAGGTCAGGTTAGGATAGGTTAGGTCAGGTTAGGTTAGGTTAGGTCAGGTTAGGTCAGGTTAGGTTAGGTTAGGTCAGGTTCAGTTAGGTTAGGTTAGGTTAGGTTAGGTTAGGTTAGGTTAGGTCAGGTTATGTTAGGTTAGGTTAGGTTAGGTTAGGTTAGGTTAGGTCAGGTTAGGTCAGGTTAGGTCAGGTTAGGATAGGTTAGGTCAGATTAGGTCAGGTTACGTCAGGATAGGTCAGGTTAGGTTAGGTTAGGTTAGGTTAGGTTAGGTCAGGTTAGGTTAGGTTAGGTTAGGTTAGGTTAGGTTAGGTTAGGTTAGGTCAGTTTAGGTCAGGTTAGGTCAGGTTAGGTGAGGTTAGGTCAGGTTAGGTCAGGTTAGGTCAGGTTATGTTAGGTTAGGTTAGGTCAGGTTAGGTTAGGTTAGGTCAGGTTAGGTCAGGTTAGGTCAGGTCAGGTTAGGTTAGGTTAGGTTAGGTTAAGTGAGGTTAGGTCAGGTTAGGTTAGGTTAGGTTAGGTTAGGTTAGGTTAGGTTAGGCCAGGTTAGGTTAGGTTAGGTTAGGTCAGGTTAGGTTAGGTTAGGTTAGGTTAGGTTAGGCCAGGTAAGGTTAGGTTATGTTAGGTTAGGTTAGGTTAGGTTAGGTTAGGTTAGGTCAGGTTAGGTTAGGATAGGTCAGGTTAGGTTAGGTTAGGTTAGGTTAGGTTAGGTTAGGTTAGGTTAGGTAAGGTTAGGTTAGGTTAGGTTAGGTTAGCTTAGGTTAGGTTAGGTTAGGTTAGGTTGGGTTAGGTTAGGTTAGGTTAGGTATGGTTAGGTTCGGTTAGGTTAGGTTAGGTCAGGTTAGGTCAGGTTAGGTTAGGTTAGGTCAGGTTAGGTTAGGTTAGGTTAGGTTAGGTTAAGTTAGGTTAGGTTAGGTTAGGTTAGGTTAGGTTACGTTACGTTAGGTTAGGTTAGTTTTGGTTAGTTTAGGTTAGGTTAGGTTAGGTTAGTATAGGTTAGGTGAGGTTAGGTTAGGTTAGGTGAGGTTAGGTTAGGTTAGGTTAGGTTAGGTTAGGACAGTTTAGGTCAGGTTAGGTCAGGTTATGTCAGGTTAGGTCAGGTTAGGTTAGGTTACATCAGGTTAGGTTAGGTTAGGTTAGGTTAGGTCAGGTTAGGTTAGGTTAGGTTAGGTCAGGTTAGGTCAGGTTAGGTCAGGTTAGGTCAGGTTAGGTCAGGTTAGGTCAGGTTAGGTCAGGTTAGGTCAGGTTAGGTCAGGTTAGGTCAGGTTAGGTCATGTTAGGTCGGGTTAGGTTAGGTTAGGTTAGGTTATGTTAGGTTAGGTTAGGTTAGGTTAGGTCAGGTTAGGTCAGGTTAGGTTAGGTTAGGTCAGGTTAGGTCAGGTTAGGTCAGGTTAGGTCAGGTTAGGTTAGGTTAAGTTAGGTTAGGTTAGGTTAGGTTAGGTTAGGTTAGGTCAGGTTAGGTTGGGTTAGGTATGGTTAGGTTAGGTTAGGTTAGGTTAGGTTAGGTCAGGTTAGGTCAGGTTAGGTTAGGTTAGGTCAGGTTAGGTTAGGTTAGGTTAGGTTAGGTTAGGTTAGGTTAGGTTAGGTTATGTTAGGTAAGGTTAGGTAAGGTTGCGTTAGGTTAGGTTAGGTTAGGTTAGGTTACGTTAGGTTAGGTTAGGTTAGGTTAGGTTAGGTTAGGTTAGGTTAGGTCAGGTTAGATCAGGTTAGGTCAGGTTACGTCAGGTTAGGTCAGGTTAGGTTAGGTTATGTCAGGTTAGGTTAGGTTAGGTTAGGTCAGGTCAGGTTAGGTAAGGTTAGGTTAGGTCAGGTTAGGTCAGGTCAGGTTAGGTCAGGTTAGGTCAGGTTAGGTCAGGTTAGGTCAGGTTACGTTAGGTCAGGTTAGGTCAGGTTAAGTAAGGTTAGGTCAGGTTAGGTCAAGTCAGGTTATGTCAGGTTAGGTCAGGGTAGGTTAGGTAAGGTTAGGTAAGGTTAGGTTAGGTCAGGTTAGGTCAGGTTAGGTCAGGTTATGTCAGGATAGGTCAGGTTACGTTAGGTTAGGTCAGGTTAGGTCAGGTTAGGTTAGGTTAGGTCAGGTTAGGTTAGGTTAGGTTAGGTTAGGTTAGGTTAGGTTAGGTTAGGTTTGGTTATGTTAGGTTAGGTTAGGTTAGGTTAGGTTAGGTTAGGTTTGGTTATGTTAGGTCAGGTTAGGTTAGGTTAGGTTAGGTTAGGTTAGGTTAGGTTAGGTTAGGTTAGGTTAGGTTAGGTTAGGTTAGGTTAGGTCAAGTTAGGTTAGGTAAGGTCAGGTTAGGTCAGGTTATGTTAGGTTAGGTCAGGTTAGGTTAGGTTAGGTTAGGTTAGGTTAGGTTAGGTTAGGTTAGGTCAGTTTAGGTCAGGTTAGGTCAGGTTAGGTGAGGTTAGGTCAGGTTAGGTCAGGTTAGGTCAGGTTAGGTCAGGTTAGGTTAGGTTAGGTTAGGTTAGGTCGGGTTAGGTTAGGTTAAGTCAGGTTAGGTCAGGTTAGGTCAGGTTAGGTCAGGTTAGGTCAGGTCAGGTTAGGTCAGGTCAGGTTAGGTTAGGTTAGGTTAGGTTAGGTTAGGTTAAGTCAGGTTAGGTCAGGTCAGGTTAGGTTAGGTTAGGTTAGGTTAGGTCAGGATAGGTTAGGTTAGGTCAGGTTAGGTCAGGTCAGGTTAGGTTAGGTTAGGTTAGGTTAGGTTAGGTTAGGTTAAGTCGGGTTAGGTCAGGTTAGGTCAGGTTAGGTTAAGTTAGGTTAGGTTAGGTTAGGTTAGGTTAGGTTAGGTCAGGTTAGGTTAGGTTAGGTTAGGTTAGGTTAGGTTTGGTTAGGTTAGGTTAGGTTAGGTCAGGTCAGGTTAGGTCAGGTCAGGTTAGGTTAGGTTAGGTTAGGTTAGGTTAGGTTAGATTAAGTCGGGTTAGGTCAGGTTAGGTCAGGTTAGGTTAGGTTAGGTTAGGTCAGGTTAGGTTGATTAGGCTAGGTTAGGTTAGGTTAGGTTAGGTTAGGTTAGGTTAGGTTAGGTTAGGTTCTGTTAGGTTAGGTTAGGTTAGGTTAGGTTGGGTTAGGTTAGGTTGGGTTGGGTTTGGTTTGGTTGGGTTGGGTTGGGTTGGGTTGGGTTGGGTTGGGTTGGGTTGGGTTGGATTGGGGTGGGTTGGGTTCGGTTGGGTTCGGTTGGGTTGGGTTGGGTTCGGTTGGGTTAGGTTGGGTCGGGTTGGGTTAGGTTAGGTCAGGTTAGGTCAGGTTATGTTAGGTTAGGTCAGGTTAGGTTAGGTTAGGTCAGGTTAGGTTAGGTTGGGTTAGGTTAGGTCAGGTTAGGTTAGGTTAGGTCAGGTTAGGTCAGGTTAGGTCAGGTTAAGTCAGGTTAGGTCAGGTCAGGTTAGGTCAGGTCAGGTTAGGTTAGGTTAGGTTAGGTTAGGTTAGGTTAGGTTAAGTCAGGTTAGGTTAGGTCAGGTTAGGTTAGGTTAGGTTAGGTTAGGTCAGGATAGGTTAGGTTAGGTCAGGTTAGGTCAGGTTAGGTTAGGTTAGGTCAGGTGAAGTCAGGATAAGTCAGGTTAGGTCAGGTTAGGTTAGGTTAGGTTAGGTTAGGTCACGTTAGGTTAGGTTAGGTTAGCTTACCTTAGGTTAGGTCAGGTTAGGTCAGGTTAGGTCAGGTTAGCTCAGGTTAGGTAAGGTTAGGTCAGGTTAGGTCAGGTTATGTTAGGTTAGGTCAGGTTAGGTTAGGTTAGGTTAGGTTAGGTTAGGTTAGGTTAGGTTAGGTCAGTTTAGGTTAGGTTAGGTTAGCTTACCTTAGGTTAGGTCAGGTTAGGTCAGGTTAGGTCAGGTTAGGTCAGGTTAGCTCAGGTTAGGTAAGGTTAGGTCAGGTTAGGTCAGGTTAGGTCTGGTTAGGTTAGGTTAGGTTAGGTTAGGTTAGGTTAGGTTAGGTTAGGTTAGGTTAGGTCAGGTTAGGTTAGGTTAGGTCAGGTTAAGTCAGGTTATGTTAGGTTAGGTCAGGTTAGGTTAGGTTAGGTTAGGTTAGGTTAGGTTAGGTTAGGTTAGTTCAGTTTAGGTCAGGTTAGGTCAGGTTAGGTCAGGTTAGGTGAGGTTAGGTCAGGTTAGGTCAGGTTAGGTTAGGTTAGGTCAGGTTGGGTCAGGTTAGGTTAGGTTATGTCAGGTTAGGTTAGGTTAGGTTAGGTCAGGTCAGGTTAAGTTAGGTTAAGTTAGGTTAGGTCAGGTTAGGTCAGGTTAGGTCAGGTTAGGTCAGGTTAAGTCAGGTTAGGTTAGGTTAGGTCAGGTTAGGTTAGGTTAGGTTAGGTTAGGTTAGGTCAGGTTAGGTAAGGTTAGGTCAGGTTAGGTCAGGTCAGGTTAGGTCAGGTTAGGACAGGTCAGGTTAGGTCAGGTTAGGTAAGGTTAGGTTAGGTCAGGTTAGGTCAGGTTAGGTCAGGTTAGGATAGGTTAGGTCAGGTTAGGTTAGGTTAGGTCAGGTTAGGTCAGGTTAGGTTAGGTTAGGTCAGGTTCAGTTAGGTTAGGTTAGGTTAGGTTAGGTTAGGTTAGGTTAGGTTAAGTTAGGTTAGGTTAGGTTAGGTTAGTTTAGGTCAGGTTAGGTCAGGTTAGGTCAGGTTAGGTCAGGTTAGGTCAGGTTAGGTCAGGTTACGTCAGGATAGGTCAGGTTAGGTTAGGTTAGGTTAGGTTAGGTCAGGTTAGGTTAGGTTAGGTTAGGTTAGGTTAGGTTAGGTTAGGTCAGTTTAGGTCAGGTTAGGTCAGGTTAGGTGAGGTTAGGTCAGGTTAGGTCAGGTTAGGTCAGGTTAGGTTAGGTTAGGTTAGGTTAGGTCAGGTTAGGTTAGGTTAGGTCAGGTTAGGTCAGGTCAGGTTAGGTTAGGTTAGGTTAGGTTAAGTGAGGTTAGGTCAGGTTAGGTTAGGTTAGGTTAGGTTAGGTTAGGTTACGTTAGGTCAGGTTAGGTTAGGTTAGGTTAGGTCAGGTTAGGTTAGGTTAGGTTAGGTTAGGTTAGGCCAGGTTAGGTTAGGTTAGGTTAGGTTGGTTAGGTTAGGTCAGGTTAGGTTTGGTTAGGTTGGGTTAGGTTAGGTTAGGTTAGGTATGGTTAGGTTAGGTTAGGTTAGGTTAGGTTAGGTTAGGTCAGGTTAGGTCAGGTTAGGTCAGGTTAGGATAGGTTAGGTCAGGTTAGGTTAGGTAAGGTCAGGTTAGGTCAGGTTAGGTTAGGTTAGGTCAGGTTCAGTTAGGTTAGGTTAGGTTAGGTTAGGTTAGGTTAGGTTAGGTTAGGTCAGGTTAAGTTAAGTTAGGTTAGGTTAGGTTAGGTTAGGTTAGGTTAGGTAAGGTTAGATCAGCTTAGGTCAGGTTACGTTAGGTTAGGTCAGGTTAGGTCAGGTTACGTGAGGATAGGTCAGGTTAGGTTAGGATAGGTTAGGTTAGGTCAGGTTAGGTTAGGTTAGGTTAGGTTAGGTTAGGTTAGGTCAGTTTAGGTCAGGTTAGGTCAGGTTAGGTGAGGTTAGGTCAGGTTAGGTCAGGTTAGGTCAGGTTAGGTTAGGTTAGGTTAGGTTAGGTCAGGTTAGGTTAGGTTAGGTCAGGTTAGGTCAGGTTAGGTCAGGTCAGGTTAGGTTAGGTAAGGTTAGGTTAAGTGAGGTTAGGTCAGGTTAGGTTAGGTTAGGTTAGGTTAGGTTAGGTTAGGTTAGGTCAGGTTAGGTTAGGTTAGGTTAGGTCAGGTTAGGTTAGGTTAGGTTAGGTTAGGTTAGGCCAGGTTAGGTTAGGTTAGGTTAGGTTAGGTTAGGTTAGGTTAGGTTAGGTCAGGTTAGGTTAGGATAGGTCAGGTTAGGTTAGGTTAGGTTAGGTTAGGTTAGGTTAGGTTAGGTAAGGTTAGGTTAGGTTAGGTAAGATTAGGTTACGTTAGGTTAGGTTAGGTTAGGTTAGGTTAGGTTGGGTTAGGTTAGGTTAGGTTAGGTATGGTTAGGTTAGGTTAGGTTAGGTTAGGTCAGGTTAGGTCAGGTTAGGTTAGGTTAGGTCAGGTTAGGTTAGGTTAGGTTAGGTTAGGTTAAGTTAGGTTAGGTCAGGTTAGGTCAGGTTAGGTTAGGTTAGGTCAGGTGAGGTCAGGTTACGTCAGGTTAGGTCAGGTTAGGATAGGTTAGGTTAGGTTAGGTAAGGTTAGGTTAGGTTAGGTTAGGTTAGGTTAGGTCAGGTTAGGTCAGGTTAGCTCAGGTTAGATAAGGTTAGGTCAGGTTACATCAGGTTAGGTCAGGTTAGGTCAGGTTAGGTTAGGTTAGGTTAGGTCAGGTTATGTTAGGTTAGGTTAGGTCAGGTTAAGTTAGGTCAGTTTAGGTCAGGTAAGGTCAGGTTAGGTCAGGTTAGGTGAGGTTAGGTCAGGTTATGTCAGGTTAGGTCAGGTTAGGTCAGGTTAGGTTAGGTTAGGTTAGGTTAGGTTAGGTCAGGTTAGGTTAGGTTAGGTCAGGTTAGGTCAGGTTAGGTCAGGTCAGGTTAGGTCAGGTCAGGTTAGGTTAGGTTAGGTTAGGTTAGGTTAGGTTAGGTTAAGTCAGGTTAGGTCAGGTTAGGTTAGGTTAGGTTAGTTTAGGTTAGGTTAGGTTACGTTAGGTCAGGTTAGGTTAGGTTTGGTTAGGTCAGGTTAGGTTAGGTTAGGTTAGGTTAGGTCAGGTTAAGTTAGGTTAGGTTAGGTTAGGTTAGGTTAGGTTAGGATAGGTTAGGTTAGGTTAGGTTAGGTTAGGTTAGGCTAGGTTAGGTTAGGTTACGTTAGGTCAGGTTAGGTCAGGTTAGGTTAGGTTAGGTTAGGTCAGGTTAGGTTAGGTTAGGTTAGGTTAGGTTAGGTTAGGTTAGGCTAGGTCAGGTTAGGTTAGGTTAGGTTAGGTTAGGGTAGATCAGGTTAGGTCAGGTTAGGTTAGGATAGGTTAGGTCAGGTTAGGTTAGGTCAGGTTAGGTTAGGTTAGGTTAGGTTAGGTTACGTTAGGTTAGGTTAGGTTAGGTTAGGTTAGGTTAGTTAGGTTAGGTTAGGTTAGGTTGGGTTGGATGGGTTGGGTTCTGTTGGGTTGGGTTGGGTTGGGTTGGGTTGGGTTGGATTGGGTTGGGTTGGGTTTGGTTGGGTTGGGTTGGGTTCGGTTGGGTTCGGTTGGGTCGGGTTGGGTTCGGTTGGGTTAGGTTTTGTTAGGTTGGGTTACGTTGGGTTACGTTGGGTTAGGTTGGGTTAGGTTAGGTTAGGTTAGGTTAGGTTAGGTATGGTTAGGATAGGTTAGGTCAGGTTAGGTCAGGTTAGGTCAGGTTAGGTCAGGTTAGGTCAGGTTAGGTCAGGTTAGGTTAGGTTAGGTCAGGTTAGGTTAGGTTAGGTTAGGTTAGGTTAGGTTAGGTTAGGTTAGGTCAGGTTAAGTTAGGTTAGGTTAGGTTAGGTTAGGTTAGGTTAGGTTAGGTTAGGTCAGGTTAGGTTAGGTTAGGTTATGTTAGGTCAGGTTAGGTTAGGTTAGGTTAGGTTAGGTTAGGTTACGTTAGGTTAGGTTAGGATAGGTTAGGTTAGGTCAAATTAGGTTAGGTTAGGTCAGGTTAGGTCAGGTTAGGATACGTTAGGTTAGGTTAGTTCAGGTTAGGTCAGGATAGGTCAGGTTAGGTTAGGTTAGGTTAGTTTAGGTCAGGTTAGGTTAGGTTAGGTTAGGTTAGGTCAGGTTAGGTTAGGTCAGTTTAGGTCAGGTAAGGTCAGGTTAGGTCAGGTTAGGTGAGGTTAGGTCAGGTTATGTCAGGTTAGGTCAGGTTAGGTCAGGTTAGGTTAGGTTAGGTTAGGTTAGGTTAGGTCAGGTTAGGTTAGGTTAGGTCAGGTTAGGTCAGGTTAGGTCAGGTCAGGTTAGGTCAGGTCAGGTTAGGTTAGGTTAGGTTAGGTTAGGTTAGGTTAAGTCAGGTTAGGTCAGGTTAGGTTAGGTTAGGTTAGTTTAGGTTAGGTTAGGTTACGTTAGGTCAGGTTAGGATAGGTTTGGTTAGGTCAGGTTAGGTTAGGTTAGGTTAGGTTAGGTCAGGTTAAGTTAGGTTAGGTTAGGTTAGGTTAGGTTAGGTTAGGATAGGTTAGGTTAGGTTAGGTTAGGTTAGGTTAGGCTAGGTTAGGTTAGGTTACGTTAGGTCAGGTTAGGTCAGGTTAGGTTAGGTTAGGTTAGGTCAGGTTAGGTTAGGTTAGGTTAGGTTAGGTATAGTTTGATTAGGTTAGGTTAGGTCAGGTTAGGTCAGGTTAGGATAGGTTTGGTTAGGTTAGGTCAGGTTAGGTTAGGTTAGGTTACGTTAGGTTAGGTTAGGTTAGGTTAGGTTAGGTTAGGTTACGTTAGGTTACGTTAGGTTAGGTTAGGTTAGGTTAGGTTACGTTAGGTTAGGTTAGGTTAGGTTAGGTTAGGTTAGGTTAGGTTAGGTTAGGTCAGGTCAGGTTAGGTCATGTTAGGTCATGTTACGTCAGGTTAGGTCAGGTTAGGTTAGGTTACATCAGGTTAGGTTAGGTTAGGTTAGGTTAGGTCAGGTTAGGTTAGGTTAGGTTAGGTCAGGTAATGTCAGCTTAGGTCAGGTTAGGTCAGGTTAGGTCAGGTTAGGTCAGGTTAAGTTAGGTTAGGTCAGGTTAGGTCAGGATAGGTTAGGTTAGGTCAAGTTAGGTCAGGTCAGGTAAGGTCAGTTTAGGTCAGGTCAGGTTAAGTCAGGTTAGGTAAGGTTAGGTTAGGTCAGGTTAGGTCAGGTTAGGTCAGGTTAGGTCAGGCTAGCTCAGGTTAGGTAAGGTTAGGTCAGGTTAGGTCAGGATAGGTCAGGTTAGGTCAGGTTAGGTCAGGTTAGGTTAGGTTAGGTCAGGTTAGGTCAGGTCAGGTTAGGTCAGTTCAGGTTAGGTTAGGTTAGGTTAGGTTAGGTTAGGTTAAGTCAGGTTAGGTCAGGTTAGGTCAGGTTAGGTTAGGTTAGGTTAGGTTAGGTTAGGTTAGGTTAGGTTAGGTTAGGTCAAGTTAGGTTAGGTCAGGTTAGGTTAGGTTAGGTTAGGTTAGGTTACGTTAGGTTAGGTTAGGTTAGGTTCAGTTAGGTTAGGTTAGGTTGGGTTAGGTTAGGTTAGGTTGGGTTAGGTTAGGTCAGGTTAGGTTAGGTTGGGATAGGTTAGGTTAGATCAGGTTAGGTCAGGTAAAGTAAGGTCAGGTTAGGTTAGGTTAGGTTAGGTCAGGTTAGGTTAGGTTAGGTTAGGTTAGGTTAGGTTAGGTTACGTTAGGTTAGGTTAGGTTAGGTTAGGTTAGGTTATGTTAGGTTAGGTTAGGTTAGGTTAGGTCAGGTTAGGTTAGGTTAGGTTAGGTTGGGTTAGGTTAGATTGGGTTGGGTTGGGTTGGGTTGGGTTGGGTTGGGTTGGGTTGGGTTGGGTTGGGTTGGGTTGGGTTGGGTTGGGTTGGGTTGGGTTTGGTTGGGTTGGGTTGGGTTCGGTTGCGTCGGGTTGGGTCAGGTTGGGTTAGGTTGGGTTAGGTTGGGTTAGGTTAGGTTAGGTTAGGTTAGGTTAGGTTAGGTTAGGTTAGGTTAGGTTAGGTCAGGTTAGGTCAGGTTAGGTCAGGTTAGGTCAGGTTAGGTCAGGTTAGGTCAGGTTGGGTCAGGTTAGGTTAGGTTAGGTTATGATAGGTTAGGTTAGGTTAGGTTGGGTCAGGTTAGGTCAGGTTAAGTTAGGTTATGTCAGGTTGGGTCAGGTTAGGTTAGGTTATGTCAGGTTAGGTGAGGTTAGGTTAGGTCAGGTCAGGTTAAGTTAGGTTAGGTTAGGTTAGGTCAGGTTAGGTCAGGTTAGGTCAGGTTAGGTCAGGTTAAGTCAGGTTAGGTTAGGTTAGGTCAGGTTAGGTTAGGTTAGGTTAGGTTAGGTTAGGTTAGGTCAGGTTAGGTAAGGTTAGGTCAGGTTAGGTCAGGTCAGGTTAGGTCAGGTTAGGTCAGGTCAGGTTAGGTCAGGCTATGTAAGGTTAGGTTAGGTCAGGTTAGGTCAGGTTAGGTCAGGTTAGGATAGGTTAGGTAAGGTTAGGTTAGGTTAGGTCAGGTTAGGTCAGGTTAGGTTAGGTTAGGTCAGGTTCAGTTAGGTTAGGTTAGGTTAGGTTAGGTTAGGTTAGGTTAGGTCAGGTTATGTTAGGTTAGGTTAGGTTAGGTTAGGTTAGGTTAGGTTAGGTCAGGTTAGGTCAGGTTAGGTCAGGTTAGGATAGGTTAGGTCAGGTTAGGTCAGGTTACGTTAGGATAGGTCAGGTTAGGTTAGGTTAGGTTAGGTTAGGTTAGGTTAGGTCAGTTTAGGTCAGGTTAGGTCAGGTTAGGTGAGGTTAGGTCAGGTTAGGTCAGGTTAGGTCAGGTTATGTTAGGTTAGGTTAGGTTAGGTCAGGTTAGGTTAGGTTAGGTCAGGTTAGGTCAGGTTAGGTCCGGTCAGGTTAGGTTAGGTTAGGTTAGGTTAAGTGAGGTTAGGTCAGGTTAGGTTAGGTTAGGTTAGGTTAGGTTAGGTTAGGTTAGGTTAGGTCAGGTTAGGTTAGGTTAGGTTAGGTCAGGTTAGGTTAGGTTAGGTTAGGTTAGGTTAGGCCAGGTAAGGTTAGGTTAGGTTAGGTTAGGTTAGGTTAGGTTAGGTTAGGTCAGGTTAGGTTAGGATAGGTCAGGTTAGGTTAGGTTAGGTTAGGTTAGGTTAGGTTAGGTAAGGTTAGGTAAGGTTAGGTTAGGTTAGGTTAGGTTAGGTTAGGTTAGGTTAGGTTAGGTTAGGTTAGGTTAGGTTAGGTTAGGTTAGGTTAGGTTGGGTTAGGTTAGGTTAGGTTAGGTATGGTTAGGTTCGGTTAGGTTAGGTTAGGTCAGGTTAGGTCAGGTTAGGTTAGGTTAGGTCAGGTTAGGTTAGGTTAGGTTAGGTTAGGTTAAGTTAGGTTAGGTTAGGTTAGGTTAGGTTAGGTTACGTTACGTTAGGTTAGGTTAGGTTTGGTTAGTTTAGGTTAGGTTAGGTTAGGTTAGTATATGTTAGGTGAGGTTAGGTTAGGTTAGGTGAGGTTAGGTTAGGTTAGGTTAGGTTAGGTTAGGTTAGGTTAGGTTAGGTTAGGTTAGGTCAGGTTAGGTCAGGTTAGGTCAGGTTAGGTCAGGTTAGGTCAGGTTAGGTCAGGTTAGGTCAGGTTAGGTCAGGTTAGGTCAGGTTAGGTCATGTTAGGTCGGGTTAGGTTAGGTTAGGTTAGGTTATGTTAGGTTAGGTTAGGTTAGGTTAGGTCAGGTTCGGTCAGGTTAGGTTAGGTTAGGTCAGGTTAGGTCAGGTTAGGTCAGGTTAGGTCAGGTTAGGTTAGGTTAAGTTAGGTTAGGTTAGGTTAGGTTAGGTTAGGTTAGGTCAGGTTAGGTTGGGTTAGGTATGGTTAGGTTAGGTTAGGTTAGGTTAGGTTAGGTCAGGTTAGGTCAGGTTAGGTTAGGTTAGGTCAGGTTAGGTTAGGTTAGGTTAGGTTAGGTTAGGTTAGGTTAGGTTAGGTTAGGTTATGTTAGGTAAGGTTAGGTAAGGTTGCGTTAGGTTAGGTTAGGTTAGGTTAGGTTACGTTAGGTTAGGTTAGGTTAGGTTAGGTTAGGTTAGGTTAGGTTAGGTCAGGTTAGATCAGGTTAGGTCAGGTTACGTCAGGTTAGGTCAGGTTAGGTTAGGTTATGTCAGGTTAGGTTAGGTTAGGTTAGGTCAGGTCAGGTTAGGTAAGGTTAGGTTAGGTCAGGTTAGGTCAGGTCAGGTTAGGTCAGGTTAGGTCAGGTTAGGTCAGGTTAGGTCAGGTTACGTTAGGTCAGGTTAGGTCAGGTTAAGTAAGGTTAGGTCAGGTTAGGTCAAGTCAGGTTAGGTCAGGTTAGGTCAGGGTAGGTTAGGTAAGGTTAGGTAAGGTTAGGTTAGGTCAGGTTAGGTCAGGTTAGGTCAGGTTATGTCAGGATAGGTCAGGTTAGGTTAGGTTAGGTCAGGTTAGGTCAGGTTAGGTTAGGTTAGGTCAGGTTAGGTTAGGTTAGGTTAGGTTAGGTTAGGTTAGGTTAGGTTTGGTTTATGTTAGGTTAGGTTAGGTTAGGTTAGGTTAGGTTAGGTTTGGTTATGTTAGGTCAGGTTAGGTTAGGTTGGGTTAGGTTAGGTTAGGTTAGGTTAGGTTAGGTTAGGTTAGGTTAGGTTAGGTTAGGTTAGGTTAGGTCAAGTTAGGTTAGGTTAGGTCAGGTTAGGTCAGGTTATGTTAGGTTAGGTCAGGTTAGGTTAGGTTAGGTTAGGTTAGGTTGGGTTAGGTTAGGTTAGGTCAGTTTAGGTCAGGTTAGTCAGGTTAGGTCAGGTTAGGTGAGGTTAGGTCAGGTTAGGTCAGGTTAGGTTAGGTTAGGTTAGGTTAGGTCAGGTTAGGTTAGGTTAGGTCAGGTTAGGTCAGGTTAGGTCAGGTTAGGTCAGGTTAAGTCAGGTCAGGTTAGGTCAGGTCAGGTTAGGTTAGGTTAGGTTAGGTTAGGTTAGGTTAAGTCAGGTTAGGTCAGGTCAGGTTAGGTTAGGTTAGGTTAGGTTAGGTCAGGATAGGTTAGCTTAGGTCAGGTTAGGTCAGGTTAGGTTAGGTTAGGTTAGGTTACGTTAGGTTAGGTTAGGTTAGGTTAGGTTAGGTTAGTTAGGTTAGGTTAGGTTAGGTTGGGTTGGATGGGTTGGGTTGGGTTGGGTTGGGTTGGGTTGGGTTGGGTTGGGTTGGGTTGGGTTGGGTTGGGTTTGGTTGGGTTGGGTTGGGTTCGGTTCGGTTCGGTTGGGTCGGGTTGGGTTCGGTTGGGTTAGGTTTTGTTAGGTTGGGTTACGTTGGGTTACGTTGGGTTAGGTTGGGTTAGGTTAGGTTAGGTTAGGTTAGGTTAGGTTAGGTTACGTTAGGTTAGGTTAGGTTAGGTTAGGATAGGTTAGGTTAGGTCAAATTAGGTTAGGTTAGGTCAGGTTAGGTCAGGTTAGGGTAGGTTAGGTTAGGTTAGTTCAGGTTAGGTCAGGATAGGTCAGGTTAGGTTAGGTTAGGTTAGTTTAGGTCAGGTTAGGTTAGGTTAGGTTAGGTTAGGTCAGGTTAGGTTAGGTCAGTTTAGGTCAGGTAAGGTCAGGTTAGGTCAGGTTAGGTGAGGTTAGGTCAGGTTATGTCAGGTTAGGTCAGGTTAGGTCAGGTTAGGTTAGGTTAGGTTAGGTTAGGTCAGGTTAGGTTAGGTTAGGTCAGGTTAGGTCAGGTTAGGTCAGGTCAGGTTAGGTCAGGTCAGGTTAGGTTAGGTTAGGTTAGGTTAGGTTAGGTTAAGTCAGGTTAGGTCAGGTTAGGTTAGGTTAGGTTAGTTTAGGTTAGGTTAGGTTAGGTTAGGTCAGTTTAGGTTAGGTTTGGTTAGGTCAGGTTAGGTTAGGTTAGGTTAGGTTAGGTCAGGTTAAGTTAGGTTAGGTTAGGTTAGGTTAGGTTAGGTTAGGATAGGTTAGGTTAGGTTAGGTTAGGTTAGGCTAGGTTAGGTTAGGTTACGTTAGGTCAGGTTAGGTCAGGTTAGGTTAGGTTAGGTTAGGTCAGGTTAGGTTAGGTTAGGTTAGGTTAGGTATGGTTTGATTAGGTTAGGTTAGGTCAGGTTAGGTCAGGTTAGGATAGGTTTGGTTAGGTTAGGTCAGGTTAGGTTAGGTTAGGTTACGTTAGGTTAGGTTAGGTTAGGTTAGGTTAGGTTAGGTTACGTTAGGTTACGTTAGGTTAGGTTAGGTTAGGTTAGGTTACGTTAGGTTAGGTTAGGTTAGGTTAGGTTAGGTTAGGTTATGTCAGGTCAGGTTAGGTCAGGTTAGGTCATGTTACGTCAGGTTAGGTCAGGTTAGGTTAGGTTACATCAGGTTAGGTTAGGTTAGGTTTGGTTAGGTCAGGTTAGGTTAGGTTAGGTTAGGTCAGGTAATGTCAGCTTAGGTCAGGTTAGGTCAGGTTAGGTCAGGTTAGGTCAGGTTAAGTTAGGTTAGGTCAGGTTAGGTCAGGATAGGTTAGGTTAGGTCAAGTTAGGTCAGGTCAGGTAAGGTCAGGTTAGGTCAGGTCAGGTTAAGTCAGGTTAGGTAAGGTTAGGTTAGGTCAGGTTAGGTCAGGTTAGGTCAGGTTAGGTCAGGCTAGCTCAGGTTAGGTAAGGTTAGGTCAGGTTAGGTCAGGATAGGTCAGGTTAGGTCAGGTTAGGTCAGGTTAGGTTAGGTTAGGTCAGGTTAGGTCAGGTCAGGTTAGGTCAGTTCAGGTTAGGTTAGGTTAGGTTAGGTTAGGTTAGGTTAGGTTAAGTCAGGTTAGGTCAGGTTAGGTCAGGTTAGGTTAGGTTAGGTTAGGTTAGGTTAGGTTAGGTTAGGTTAGGTTAGGTCAAGTTAGGTTAGGTCAGGTTAGGTTAGGTTAGGTTAGGTTAGGTTACGTTAGGTTAGGTTAGGTTAGGTTAGGTTAGGTTCAGTTAGGTTAGGTTAGGTTAGGTTAGGTTAGGTTAGGTTGGGTTAGGTTAGGTCAGTTTAGGTTAGGTTGGGATAGGTTAGGTTAGATCAGGTTAGGTCAGGTAAAGTAAGGTCAGGTTAGGTTAGGTTAGGTTAGGTCAGGTTAGGTTAGGTTAGGTTAGGTTAGGTTAGGTTAGGTTACGTTAGGTTAGGTTAGGTTAGGTTAGGTTAGGTTATGTTAGGTTAGGTTAGGTTAGGTTAGGTCAGGTTAGGTTAGGTTAGGTTAGGTTGGGTTAGGTTAGATTGGGTTGGGTTGGGTTGGGTTGGGTTGGGTTGGGTTGGGTTGGGTTGGGTTGGGTTGGGTTTGGTTGGGTTTGGTTGGGTTGGGTTGGGTTCGGTTGGGTCGGGTTGGGTCGGGTTGGGTTAGGTTGGGTTAGGTTGGGTTAGGTTAGGTTAGGTTAGGTTAGGTTAGGTTAGGTTAGGTTAGATTAGGTTAGGTCAGGTTAGGTCAGGTTAGGTCAGGTTAGGTCAGGTTAGGTCAGGTTAGGTCAGGTTGGGTCAGGTTAGGTTAGGTTAGGTTATGATAGGTTAGGTTAGGTTAGGTTAGGTCAGGTTAGGTCAGGTTAGGTTAGGTTATGTCAGGTTGGGTCAGGTTAGGTTAGGTTATGTCAGGTTAGGTGAGGTTAGGTTAGGTCAGGTCAGGTTAAGTTAGGTTAGGTTAGGTTAGGTCAGGTTAGGTCAGGTTAGGTCAGGTTAGGTCAGGTTAAGTCAGGTTAGGTTAGGTTAGGTCAGGTTAGGTTAGGTTAGGTTAGGTTAGGTTAGGTTAGGTCAGGTTAGGTAAGGTTAGGTCAGGTTAGGTCAGGTCAGGTTAGGTCAGGTTAGGTCAGGTCAGGTTAGGTCAGGTTATGTAAGGTTAGGTTAGGTCAGGTTAGGTCAGGTTAGGTCAGGTTAGGATAGGTTAGGTCAGGTTAGGTTAGGTTAGGTCAGGTTAGGTCAGGTTAGGTTAGGTTAGGTCAGGTTCAGTTAGGTTAGGTTAGGTTAGGTTAGGTTAGGTTAGGTTAGGTCAGGTTATGTTAGGTTAGGTTAGGTTAGGTTAGGTTAGGTTAGGTTAGGTCAGGTTAGGTCAGGTTAGGTCAGGTTAGGATAGGTTAGGTCAGATTAGGTCAGGTTACGTCAGGATAGGTCAGGTTAGGTTAGGTTAGGTTAGGTTAGGTTAGGTCAGGTTAGGTTAGGTTAGGTTAGGTTAGGTTAGGTTAGGTTAGGTTAGGTCAGTTTAGGTCAGGTTAGGTCAGGTTAGGTGAGGTTAGGTCAGGTTAGGTCAGGTTAGGTCAGGTTATGTTAGGTTAGGTTAGGTCAGGTTAGGTTAGGTTAGGTCAGGTTAGGTCAGGTTAGGTCAGGTCAGGTTAGGTTAGGTTAGGTTAGGTTAAGTGAGGTTAGGTCAGGTTAGGTTAGGTTAGGTTAGGTTAGGTTAGGTTAGGTTAGGCCAGGTTAGGTTAGGTTAGGTTAGGTCAGGTTAGGTTAGGTTAGGTTAGGTTAGGTTAGGCCAGGTAAGGTTAGGTTATGTTAGGTTAGGTTAGGTTAGGTTAGGTTAGGTTAGGTCAGGTTAGGTTGGGATAGGTCAGGTTAGGTTAGGTTAGGTTAGGTTAGGTTAGGTTAGGTTAGGTTAGGTAAGGTTAGGTTAGGTTAGGTTAGGTTAGCTTAGGTTAGGTTAGGTTAAGTTAGGTTGGGTTAGGTTAGGTTAGGTTAGGTATGGTTAGGTTCGGTTAGGTTAGGTTAGGTCAGGTTAGGTCAGGTTAGGTTAGGTTAGGTCAGGTTAGGTTAGGTTAGGTTAGGTTAGGTTAAGTTAGGTTAGGTTAGGTTAGGTTAGGTTAGGTTACGTTACGTTAGGTTAGGTTAGTTTTGGTTAGTTTAGGTTAGGTTAGGTTAGGTTAGTATAGGTTAGGTGAGGTTAGGTTAGGTTAGGTGAGGTTAGGTTAGGTTAGGTTAGGTTAGGTTAGGACAGTTTAGGTCAGGTTAGGTCAGGTTATGTCAGGTTAGGTCAGGTTAGGTTAGGTTACATCAGGTTAGGTTAGGTTAGGTTAGGTTAGGTCAGGTTAGGTTAGGTTAGGTTAGGTCAGGTTAGGTCAGGTTAGGTCAGGTTAGGTCAGGTTAGGTCAGGTTAGGTCAGGTTAGGTCAGGTTAGGTCAGGTTAGGTCAGGTTAGGTCAGGTTAGGTCATGTTAGGTCGGGTTAGGTTAGGTTAGGTTAGGTTATGTTAGGTTAGGTTAGGTTAGGTTAGGTCAGGTTAGGTCAGGTTAGGTTAGGTTAGGTCAGGTTAGGTCAGGTTAGGTCAGGTTAGGTCAGGTTAGGTTAGGTTAAGTTAGGTTAGGTTAGGTTAGGTTAGGTTAGGTTAGGTCAGGTTAGGTTGGGTTAGGTATGGTTAGGTTAGGTTAGGTTAGGTTAGGTTAGGTCAGGTTAGGTCAGGTTAGGTTAGGTTAGGTCAGGTTAGGTTAGGTTAGGTTAGGTTAGGTTAGGTTAGGTTAGGTTATGTTAGGTAAGGTTAGGTAAGGTTGCGTTAGGTTAGGTTAGGTTAGGTTAGGTTACGTTAGGTTAGGTTAGGTTAGGTTAGGTTAGGTTAGGTTAGGTTAGGTCAGGTTAGATCAGGTTAGGTCAGGTTACGTCAGGTTAGGTCAGGTTAGGTTAGGTTATGTCAGGTTAGGTTAGGTTAGGTTAGGTCAGGTCAGGTTAGGTAAGGTTAGGTTAGGTCAGGTTAGGTCAGGTCAGGTTAGGTCAGGTTAGGTCAGGTTAGGTCAGGTTAGGTCAGGTTACGTTAGGTCAGGTTAGGTCAGGTTAAGTAAGGTTAGGTCAGGTTAGGTCAAGTCAGGTTATGTCAGGTTAGGTCAGGGTAGGTTAGGTAAGGTTAGGTAAGGTTAGGTTAGGTCAGGTTAGGTCAGGTTAGGTCAGGTTATGTCAGGATAGGTCAGGTTACGTTAGGTTAGGTCAGGTTAGGTCAGGTTAGGTTAGGTTAGGTCAGGTTAGGTTAGGTTAGGTTAGGTTAGGTTAGGTTAGGTTAGGTTAGGTTTGGTTATGTTAGGTTAGGTTAGGTTAGGTTAGGTTAGGTTAGGTTTGGTTATGTTAGGTCAGGTTAGGTTAGGTTAGGTTAGGTTAGGTTAGGTTAGGTTAGGTTAGGTTAGGTTAGGTTAGGTTAGGTTAGGTCAAGTTAGGTTAGGTAAGGTCAGGTTAGGTCAGGTTATGTTAGGTTAGGTCAGGTTAGGTTAGGTTAGGTTAGGTTAGGTTAGGTTAGGTTAGGTTAGGTCAGTTTAGGTCAGGTTAGGTCAGGTTAGGTGAGGTTAGGTCAGGTTAGGTCAGGTTAGGTCAGGTTAGGTCAGGTTAGGTTAGGTTAGGTTAGGTTAGGTCGGGTTAGGTTAGGTTAAGTCAGGTTAGGTCAGGTTAGGTCAGGTTAGGTCAGGTTAGGTCAGGTCAGGTTAGGTCAGGTCAGGTTAGGTTAGGTTAGGTTAGGTTAGGTTAGGTTAAGTCAGGTTAGGTCAGGTCAGGTTAGGTTAGGTTAGGTTAGGTTAGGTCAGGATAGGTTAGGTTAGGTCAGGTTAGGTCAGGTCAGGTTAGGTTAGGTTAGGTTAGGTTAGGTTAGGTTAAGTCGGGTTAGGTCAGGTTAGGTCAGGTTAGGTTAAGTTAGGTTAGGTTAGGTTAGGTTAGGTTAGGTTAGGTCAGGTTAGGTTAGGTTAGGTTAGGTTAGGTTAGGTTTGGTTAGGTTAGGTTAGGTTAGGTCAGGTCAGGTTAGGTCAGGTCAGGTTAGGTTAGGTTAGGTTAGGTTAGGTTAGGTTAGGTTAGATCAGGTTAGGTCAGGTTAGGTTAGGTTAGGTTAGGTCAGGTTAGGTTAGGTTAGGCTAGGTTAGGTTAGGTTAGGTTAGGTTAGGTTAGGTTAGGTTAGGTTAGGTTCTGTTAGGTTAGGTTAGGTTAGGTTAGGTTGGGTTAGGTTAGGTTGGGTTGGGTTTGGTTTGGTTGGGTTGGGTTGGGTTGGGTTGGGTTGGGTTGGGTTGGGTTGGGTTGGATTGGGGTGGGTTGGGTTCGGTTGGGTTCGGTTGGGTTGGGTTGGGTTCGGTTGGGTTAGGTTGGGTCGGGTTGGGTTAGGTTAGGTCAGGTTAGGTCAGGTTATGTTAGGTTAGGTCAGGTTAGGTTAGGTTAGGTCAGGTTAGGTTAGGTTGGGTTAGGTTAGGTCAGGTTAGGTTAGGTTAGGTCAGGTTAGGTCAGGTTAGGTCAGGTTAAGTCAGGTTAGGTCAGGTCAGGTTAGGTCAGGTCAGGTTAGGTTAGGTTAGGTTAGGTTAGGTTAGGTTAGGTTAAGTCAGGTTAGGTTAGGTCAGGTTAGGTTAGGTTAGGTTAGGTTAGGTCAGGATAGGTTAGGTTAGGTCAGGTTAGGTCAGGTTAGGTTAGGTTAGGTCAGGTGAAGTCAGGATAAGTCAGGTTAGGTCAGGTTAGGTTAGGTTAGGTTAGGTTAGGTCACGTTAGGTTAGGTTAGGTTAGCTTACCTTAGGTTAGGTCAGGTTAGGTCAGGTTAGGTCAGGTTAGCTCAGGTTAGGTAAGGTTAGGTCAGGTTAGGTCAGGTTATGTTAGGTTAGGTCAGGTTAGGTTAGGTTAGGTTAGGTTAGGTTAGGTTAGGTTAGGTTAGGTCAGTTTAGGTTAGGTTAGGTTAGCTTACCTTAGGTTAGGTCAGGTTAGGTCAGGTTAGGTCAGGTTAGGTCAGGTTAGCTCAGGTTAGGTAAGGTTAGGTCAGGTTAGGTCAGGTTAGGTCTGGTTAGGTTAGGTTAGGTTAGGTTAGGTTAGGTTAGGTTAGGTTAGGTTAGGTTAGGTCAGGTTAGGTTAGGTTAGGTCAGGTTAAGTCAGGTTATGTTAGGTTAGGTCAGGTTAGGTTAGGTTAGGTTAGGTTAGGTTAGGTTAGGTTAGGTTAGTTCAGTTTAGGTCAGGTTAGGTCAGGTTAGGTCAGGTTAGGTGAGGTTAGGTCAGGTTAGGTCAGGTTAGGTTAGGTTAGGTCAGGTTGGGTCAGGTTAGGTTAGGTTATGTCAGGTTAGGTTAGGTTAGGTTAGGTCAGGTCAGGTTAAGTTAGGTTAAGTTAGGTTAGGTCAGGTTAGGTCAGGTTAGGTCAGGTTAGGTCAGGTTAAGTCAGGTTAGGTTAGGTTAGGTCAGGTTAGGTTAGGTTAGGTTAGGTTAGGTTAGGTCAGGTTAGGTAAGGTTAGGTCAGGTTAGGTCAGGTCAGGTTAGGTCAGGTTAGGACAGGTCAGGTTAGGTCAGGTTAGGTAAGGTTAGGTTAGGTCAGGTTAGGTCAGGTTAGGTCAGGTTAGGATAGGTTAGGTCAGGTTAGGTTAGGTTAGGTCAGGTTAGGTCAGGTTAGGTTAGGTTAGGTCAGGTTCAGTTAGGTTAGGTTAGGTTAGGTTAGGTTAGGTTAGGTTAAGTTAGGTTAGGTTAGGTTAGGTTAGTTTAGGTCAGGTTAGGTCAGGTTAGGTCAGGTTAGGTCAGGTTAGGTCAGGTTAGGTCAGGTTACGTCAGGATAGGTCAGGTTAGGTTAGGTTAGGTTAGGTTAGGTCAGGTTAGGTTAGGTTAGGTTAGGTTAGGTTAGGTTAGGTTAGGTCAGTTTAGGTCAGGTTAGGTCAGGTTAGGTGAGGTTAGGTCAGGTTAGGTCAGGTTAGGTCAGGTTAGGTTAGGTTAGGTTAGGTTAGGTCAGGTTAGGTTAGGTTAGGTCAGGTTAGGTCAGGTCAGGTTAGGTTAGGTTAGGTTAGGTTAAGTGAGGTTAGGTCAGGTTAGGTTAGGTTAGGTTAGGTTAGGTTAGGTTACGTTAGGTCAGGTTAGGTTAGGTTAGGTTAGGTCAGGTTAGGTTAGGTTAGGTTAGGTTAGGTTAGGCCAGGTTAGGTTAGGTTAGGTTAGGTTGGTTAGGTTAGGTCAGGTTAGGTTTGGTTAGGTTGGGTTAGGTTAGGTTAGGTTAGGTATGGTTAGGTTAGGTTAGGTTAGGTTAGGTTAGGTTAGGTCAGGTTAGGTCAGGTTAGGTCAGGTTAGGATAGGTTAGGTCAGGTTAGGTTAGGTTAGGTCAGGTTAGGTCAGGTTAGGTTAGGTTAGGTCAGGTTCAGTTAGGTTAGGTTAGGTTAGGTTAGGTTAGGTTAGGTTAGGTTAGGTCAGGTTAAGTTAAGTTAGGTTAGGTTAGGTTAGGTTAGGTTAGGTTAGGTAAGGTTAGATCAGCTTAGGTCAGGTTACGTTAGGTTAGGTCAGGTTAGGTCAGGTTACGTGAGGATAGGTCAGGTTAGGTTAGGATAGGTTAGGTTAGGTCAGGTTAGGTTAGGTTAGGTTAGGTTAGGTTAGGTTAGGTCAGTTTAGGTCAGGTTAGGTCAGGTTAGGTGAGGTTAGGTCAGGTTAGGTCAGGTTAGGTCAGGTTAGGTTAGGTTAGGTTAGGTTAGGTCAGGTTAGGTTAGGTTAGGTCAGGTTAGGTCAGGTTAGGTCAGGTCAGGTTAGGTTAGGTAAGGTTAGGTTAAGTGAGGTTAGGTCAGGTTAGGTTAGGTTAGGTTAGGTTAGGTTAGGTTAGGTTAGGTCAGGTTAGGTTAGGTTAGGTTAGGTCAGGTTAGGTTAGGTTAGGTTAGGTTAGGTTAGGCCAGGTTAGGTTAGGTTAGGTTAGGTTAGGTTAGGTTAGGTTAGGTTAGGTCAGGTTAGGTTAGGATAGGTCAGGTTAGGTTAGGTTAGGTTAGGTTAGGTTAGGTTAGGTTAGGTTAGGTTAGGTAAGATTAGGTTACGTTAGGTTAGGTTAGGTTAGGTTAGGTTAGGTTGGGTTAGGTTAGGTTAGGTTAGGTATGGTTAGGTTAGGTTAGGTTAGGTTAGGTCAGGTTAGGTCAGGTTAGGTTAGGTTAGGTCAGGTTAGGTTAGGTTAGGTTAGGTTAGGTTAAGTTAGGTTAGGTCAGGTTAGGTCAGGTTAGGTTAGGTTAGGTCAGGTGAGGTCAGGTTACGTCAGGTTAGGTCAGGTTAGGATAGGTTAGGTTAGGTTAGGTAAGGTTAGGTTAGGTTAGGTTAGGTTAGGTTAGGTCAGGTTAGGTCAGGTTAGCTCAGGTTAGATAAGGTTAGGTCAGGTTACATCAGGTTAGGTCAGGTTAGGTCAGGTTAGGTTAGGTTAGGTTAGGTCAGGTTATGTTAGGTTAGGTTAGGTCAGGTTAAGTTAGGTCAGTTTAGGTCAGGTAAGGTCAGGTTAGGTCAGGTTAGGTGAGGTTAGGTCAGGTTATGTCAGGTTAGGTCAGGTTAGGTCAGGTTAGGTTAGGTTAGGTTAGGTTAGGTTAGGTCAGGTTAGGTTAGGTTAGGTCAGGTTAGGTCAGGTTAGGTCAGGTCAGGTTAGGTCAGGTCAGGTTAGGTTAGGTTAGGTTAGGTTAGGTTAGGTTAGGTTAAGTCAGGTTAGGTCAGGTTAGGTTAGGTTAGGTTAGTTTAGGTTAGGTTAGGTTACGTTAGGTCAGGTTAGGTTAGGTTTGGTTAGGTCAGGTTAGGTTAGGTTAGGTTAGGTTAGGTCAGGTTAAGTTAGGTTAGGTTAGGTTAGGTTAGGTTAGGTTAGGATAGGTTAGGTTAGGTTAGGTTAGGTTAGGTTAGGCTAGGTTAGGTTAGGTTACGTTAGGTCAGGTTAGGTCAGGTTAGGTTAGGTTAGGTTAGGTCAGGTTAGGTTAGGTTAGGTTAGGTTAGGTTAGGTTAGGTTAGGCTAGGTCAGGTTAGGTTAGGTTAGGTTAGGTTAGGGTAGATCAGGTTAGGTCAGGTTAGGTTAGGATAGGTTAGGTCAGGTTAGGTTAGGTCAGGTTAGGTTAGGTTAGGTTAGGTTAGGTTACGTTAGGTTAGGTTAGGTTAGGTTAGGTTAGGTTAGTTAGGTTAGGTTAGGTTAGGTTGGGTTGGATGGGTTGGGTTCTGTTGGGTTGGGTTGGGTTGGGTTGGGTTGGGTTGGATTGGGTTGGGTTGGGTTTGGTTGGGTTGGGTTGGGTTCGGTTGGGTTCGGTTGGGTCGGGTTGGGTTCGGTTGGGTTAGGTTTTGTTAGGTTGGGTTACGTTGGGTTACGTTGGGTTAGGTTGGGTTAGGTTAGGTTAGGTTAGGTTAGGTTAGGTATGGTTAGGATAGGTTAGGTCAGGTTAGGTCAGGTTAGGTCAGGTTAGGTCAGGTTAGGTCAGGTTAGGTCAGGTTAGGTTAGGTTAGGTCAGGTTAGGTTAGGTTAGGTTAGGTTAGGTTAGGTTAGGTTAGGTTAGGTCAGGTTAAGTTAGGTTAGGTTAGGTTAGGTTAGGTTAGGTTAGGTTAGGTTAGGTCAGGTTAGGTTAGGTTAGGTTATGTTAGGTCAGGTTAGGTTAGGTTAGGTTAGGTTAGGTTAGGTTACGTTAGGTTAGGTTAGGATAGGTTAGGTTAGGTCAAATTAGGTTAGGTTAGGTCAGGTTAGGTCAGGTTAGGATACGTTAGGTTAGGTTAGTTCAGGTTAGGTCAGGATAGGTCAGGTTAGGTTAGGTTAGGTTAGTTTAGGTCAGGTTAGGTTAGGTTAGGTTAGGTTAGGTCAGGTTAGGTTAGGTCAGTTTAGGTCAGGTAAGGTCAGGTTAGGTCAGGTTAGGTGAGGTTAGGTCAGGTTATGTCAGGTTAGGTCAGGTTAGGTCAGGTTAGGTTAGGTTAGGTTAGGTTAGGTTAGGTCAGGTTAGGTTAGGTTAGGTCAGGTTAGGTCAGGTTAGGTCAGGTCAGGTTAGGTCAGGTCAGGTTAGGTTAGGTTAGGTTAGGTTAGGTTAGGTTAGGTTAAGTCAGGTTAGGTCAGGTTAGGTTAGGTTAGGTTAGTTTAGGTTAGGTTAGGTTACGTTAGGTCAGGTTAGGATAGGTTTGGTTAGGTCAGGTTAGGTTAGGTTAGGTTAGGTTAGGTCAGGTTAAGTTAGGTTAGGTTAGGTTAGGTTAGGTTAGGTTAGGATAGGTTAGGTTAGGTTAGGTTAGGTTAGGTTAGGCTAGGTTAGGTTAGGTTACGTTAGGTCAGGTTAGGTCAGGTTAGGTTAGGTTAGGTTAGGTCAGGTTAGGTTAGGTTAGGTTAGGTTAGGTATAGTTTGATTAGGTTAGGTTAGGTCAGGTTAGGTCAGGTTAGGATAGGTTTGGTTAGGTTAGGTCAGGTTAGGTTAGGTTAGGTTACGTTAGGTTAGGTTAGGTTAGGTTAGGTTAGGTTAGGTTACGTTAGGTTACGTTAGGTTAGGTTAGGTTAGGTTAGGTTACGTTAGGTTAGGTTAGGTTAGGTTTGGTTAGGTTAGGTTAGGTTAGGTTAGGTCAGGTCAGGTTAGGTCAGGTTAGGTCATGTTACGTCAGGTTAGGTCAGGTTAGGTTAGGTTACATCAGGTTAGGTTAGGTTAGGTTAGGTTAGGTCAGGTTAGGTTAGGTTAGGTTAGGTCAGGTAATGTCAGCTTAGGTCAGGTTAGGTCAGGTTAGGTCAGGTTAGGTCAGGTTAAGTTAGGTTAGGTCAGGTTAGGTCAGGATAGGTTAGGTTAGGTCAAGTTAGGTCAGGTCAGGTAAGGTCAGTTTAGGTCAGGTCAGGTTAAGTCAGGTTAGGTAAGGTTAGGTTAGGTCAGGTTAGGTCAGGTTAGGTCAGGTTAGGTCAGGCTAGCTCAGGTTAGGTAAGGTTAGGTCAGGTTAGGTCAGGATAGGTCAGGTTAGGTCAGGTTAGGTCAGGTTAAGTTAGGTTAGGTCAGGTTAGGTCAGGTCAGGTTAGGTCAGTTCAGGTTAGGTTAGGTTAGGTTAGGTTAGGTTAGGTTAAGTCAGGTTAGGTCAGGTTAGGTCAGGTTAGGTTAGGTTAGGTTAGGTTAGGTTAGGTTAGGTTAGGTTAGGTTAGGTCAAGTTAGGTTAGGTCAGGTTAGGTTAGGTTAGGTTAGGTTAGGTTACGTTAGGTTAGGTTAGGTTAGGTTCAGTTAGGTTAGGTTAGGTTGGGTTAGGTTAAGTTAGGTTGGGTTAGGTTAGGTCAGGTTAGGTTAGGTTGGGATAGGTTAGGTTAGATCAGGTTAGGTCAGGTAAAGTAAGGTCAGGTTAGGTTAGGTTAGGTTAGGTCAGGTTAGGTTAGGTTAGGTTAGGTTAGGTTAGGTTAGGTTACGTTAGGTTAGGTTAGGTTAGGTTAGGTTAGGTTATGTTAGGTTAGGTTAGGTTAGGTTAGGTCAGGTTAGGTTAGGTTAGGTTAGGTTGGGTTAGGTTAGATTGGGTTGGGTTGGGTTGGGTTGGGTTGGGTTGGGTTGGGTTGGGTTGGGTTGGGTTGGGTTGGGTTGGGTTGGGTTGGGTTGGGTTTGGTTGGGTTGGGTTGGGTTCGGTTGCGTCGGGTTGGGTCAGGTTGGGTTAGGTTGGGTTAGGTTGGGTTAGGTTAGGTTAGGTTAGGTTAGGTTAGGTTAGGTTAGGTTAGGTTAGGTCAGGTTAGGTCAGGTTAGGTCAGGTTAGGTCAGGTTAGGTCAGGTTAGGTCAGGTTGGGTCAGGTTAGGTTAGGTTAGGTTATGATAGGTTAGGTTAGGTTAGGTTGGGTCAGGTTAGGTCAGGTTAAGTTAGGTTATGTCAGGTTGGGTCAGGTTAGGTTAGGTTATGTCAGGTTAGGTGAGGTTAGGTTAGGTCAGGTCAGGTTAAGTTAGGTTAGGTTAGGTTAGGTTAGGTTAGGTCAGTTTAGGTCAGGTTAGGTCAGGTTAGGTGAGGTTAGGTCAGGTTAGGTCAGGTTAGGTCAGGTTATGTTAGGTTAGGTTAGGTTAGGTCAGGTTAGGTTAGGTTAGGTCAGGTTAGGTCAGGTTAGGTCCGGTCAGGTTAGGTTAGGTTAGGTTAGGTTAAGTGAGGTTAGGTCAGGTTAGGTTAGGTTAGGTTAGGTTAGGTTAGGTTAGGTTAGGTTAGGTCAGGTTAGGTTAGGTTAGGTTAGGTCAGGTTAGGTTAGGTTAGGTTAGGTTAGGTTAGGCCAGGTAAGGTTAGGTTAGGTTAGGTTAGGTTAGGTTAGGTTAGGTTAGGTTAGGTCAGGTTAGGTTAGGATAGGTCAGGTTAGGTTAGGTTAGGTTAGGTTAGGTTAGGTTAGGTAAGGTTAGGTAAGGTTAGGTTAGGTTAGGTTAGGTTAGGTTAGGTTAGGTTAGGTTAGGTTAGGTTAGGTTAGGTTAGGTTAGGTTAGGTTAGGTTGGGTTAGGTTAGGTTAGGTATGGTTAGGTTCGGTTAGGTTAGGTTAGGTCAGGTTAGGTCAGGTTAGGTTAGGTTAGGTCAGGTTAGGTTAGGTTAGGTTAGGTTAGGTTAAGTTAGGTTAGGTTAGGTTAGGTTAGGTTAGGTTACGTTACGTTAGGTTAGGTTAGGTTTGGTTAGTTTAGGTTAGGTTAGGTTAGGTTAGTATATGTTAGGTGAGGTTAGGTTAGGTTAGGTTAGGTTAGGTTAGGTTAGGTTAGGTTAGGTTAGGTTAGGTCAGGTTAGGTCAGGTTAGGTCAGGTTAGGTCAGGTTAGGTCAGGTTAGGTCAGGTTAGGTCAGGTTAGGTCAGGTTAGGTCAGGTTAGGTCATGTTAGGTCGGGTTAGGTTAGGTTAGGTTAGGTTATGTTAGGTTAGGTTAGGTTAGGTTAGGTCAGGTTCGGTCAGGTTAGGTTGGGTTAGGTCAGGTTAGGTCAGGTTAGGTCAGGTTAGGTCAGGTTAGGTTAGGTTAAGTTAGGTTAGGTTAGGTTAGGTTAGGTTAGGTTAGGTCAGGTTAGGTTGGGTTAGGTATGGTTAGGTTAGGTTAGGTTAGGTTAGGTTAGGTCAGGTTAGGTCAGGTTAGGTTAGGTTAGGTCAGGTTAGGTTAGGTTAGGTTAGGTTAGGTTAGGTTAGGTTAGGTTAGGTTAGGTTATGTTAGGTAAGGTTAGGTAAGGTTGCGTTAGGTTAGGTTAGGTTAGGTTAGGTTACGTTAGGTTAGGTTAGGTTAGGTTAGGTTAGGTTAGGTTAGGTTAGGTCAGGTTAGATCAGGTTAGGTCAGGTTACGTCAGGTTAGGTCAGGTTAGGTTAGGTTATGTCAGGTTAGGTTAGGTTAGGTTAGGTCAGGTCAGGTTAGGTAAGGTTAGGTTAGGTCAGGTTAGGTCAGGTCAGGTTAGGTCAGGTTAGGTCAGGTTAGGTCAGGTTAGGTCAGGTTACGTTAGGTCAGGTTAGGTCAGGTTAAGTAAGGTTAGGTCAGGTTAGGTCAAGTCAGGTTAGGTCAGGTTAGGTCAGGGTAGGTTAGGTAAGGTTAGGTAAGGTTAGGTTAGGTCAGGTTAGGTCAGGTTATGTCAGGATAGGTCAGGTTAGGTTAGGTTAGGTCAGGTTAGGTCAGGTTAGGTTAGGTTAGGTCAGGTTAGGTTAGGTTAGGTTAGGTTAGGTTAGGTTAGGTTAGGTTTGGTTATGTTAGGTTAGGTTAGGTTAGGTTAGGTTAGGTTAGGTTTGGTTATGTTAGGTCAGGTTAGGTTAGGTTGGGTTAGGTTAGGTTAGGTTAGGTTAGGTTAGGTTAGGTTAGGTTAGGTTAGGTTAGGTTAGGTCAAGTTAGGTTAGGTTAGGTCAGGTTAGGTCAGGTTATGTTAGGTTAGGTCAGGTTAGGTTAGGTTAGGTTAGGTTAGGTTGGGTTAGGTTAGGTTAGGTCAGTTTAGGTCAGGTTAGTCAGGTTAGGTCAGGTTAGGTGAGGTTAGGTCAGGTTAGGTCAGGTTAGGTTAGGTTAGGTTAGGTTAGGTCAGGTTAGGTTAGGTTAGGTCAGGTTATGTCAGGTTAGGTCAGGTTAGGTCAGGTTAAGTCAGGTCAGGTTAGGTCAGGTCAGGTTAGGTTAGGTTAGGTTAGGTTAGGTTAGGTTAAGTCAGGTTAGGTCAGGTCAGGTTAGGTTAGGTTAGGTTAGGTTAGGTCAGGATAGGTTAGCTTAGGTCAGGTTAGGTCAGGTTAGGTTAGGTTAGGTCAGGTGAAGTCAGGATAGGTCAGGTTAGGTCAGGTTAGGTTAGGTTAGGTTAGGTTAGGTCAGGTTAGGTTAGGTTAGGTTAGCTTACCTTAGGTTAGGTCAGGTTAGGTCAGGTTAGGTCAGGTTAGCTCAGGTTAGGTAAGGTTAGGTCAGGTTAGGTCAGGTTAGGTCTGGTTAGGTTAGGTTAGGTTAGGTTTGGTTAGGTTAGGTTAGGTTAGGTCAGGTCAGGTTAGGTCAGGTCAGGTTAGGTTAGGTTAGGTTAGGTTAGGTTAGGTTAGGTTAAGTCGGGTTAGGTCAGGTTAGGTCAGGTTAAGTTAGGTTAGGTTAGGTTAGGTTAGGTTAGGTTAGGTTAGGTTAGGTTAGGTTAGGTGAGGTCAGGTTAGGTTCTGTTAGGTTAGGTTAGGTTAGGTTAGGTTAGGTCAGGTTAGGTTAGGTTAGGTTAGGTTAGGTTAGGTTAGGTTAGGTTAGATCAGGTTAGGTCAGGTTAGGTTAGGTTAGGTTAGGTCAGGTTAGGTTAGGTTAGGCTAGGTTAGGTTAGGTTAGGTTAGGTTAGGTTAGGTTAGGTTAGGTTAGGTTAGGTTCTGTTA